>NW_004524630.1:11955574-11956316 GCF_000260255.1 Octodon degus | reverse complement strand
CTTTCTTGACAGGATCTTGCGGTGTGGTTTAGTCTGGCCTTAAACTCACTGTGTAGCCCAGGCTGGCTTCAAACTCACAGCCAGCCTCCATCCAGCCTCCGCCTCTGAGTGCTGGAATTCAACTGTGTGCCACCACGCCCGGTTGCGTTTCTTTCTTGTTAGGAAAGCGTGCTTCCTGTCGCATCTGCTCCCAACACAAATAGACACACAGGAACAGAAAGGACAGCTCCGCAGTGGCTTTGGTTGGTTTGTTTTCGTTTGTGCTGTAGGTAGGACACAGCGTCTCACGCTTGCTAGGCCAGCGCCCCACCACTGAGCCCCACCAAAGCCCAAGAAGGTGATTTTGAGCCTCCACACCCCCCACCCCATCCACCGCCCCTTTCACAGACAGGGTTCCTGTTAGTCTTCTGGCAGGTCTTTCTCTTCAACCACACCTCTCCCCACAGCAGGCAGGTGCTGCCTGGACAAGGGCCTGACTGAAGGGTGTGGCAACTGCTCTTTCTCTGCAAGTCGGCCTTAGGACAAAAACAAAAGTCTCCTCTGAACCCCCTTTTCTGTCTTCCCATGCTGATGCCTACCTCACTGGAGGAACTCAAATACCCTCTCCTCCCTGAAAGCTTCTCTGATGTGTTGATCAGCAGTCTTTTTTTTTTTTTTTTTTTAATTTTATTTATTTGTGTGTGTGTGTGTGTGTGTGTGTGTGTGTGTGTGGCCAGCTCAGCCCACCAGGGGGCGGGGCTGG
>NW_004524630.1:11951040-11955474 GCF_000260255.1 Octodon degus | reverse complement strand
GGGGATTGAACCGCGGTCCCTGTGCTTTGCTAAGCTTGTTCCAAGTAGGTGCTTTAGACCACTGAGCCATCTCACCAGCCCCTTGACCAGCAGTCTTGACGGTCCCAGAGTAGCATAGTCCTCTTTGCATGGACTGTTTTGTTTTCAGTTCCAGGTATCGAACTCAGGTCCTCGCACTGGCCAGGCAGGCTCAGTGCTGCTGAGCTATCTCCCCGGCCCTTTACGGGTATTCTTCATACAAGTCTCATTTCCTCTGCACCTTTGGAATTCCTTGAGGTCAGACCCTCCGGGCCGCCGTCCCTGCTATGGTTCTTGGAGCCCAGACCACCAGCTGCCTGTCCATCAGGTACCGGGGACGATGTATGCATATATTCATTTCTCTGAGACATCGCTGGGTATGAACCTATAAATCCAGTAGAACTAAACCCTGTTGGCAGAATTGGCTGGGTTTCCTAGTGGCCTTCAGAAACCCGCTTGGAGCTGGCTCGGGGCAGGGTCTTCCCACAAGTTCCAGAAGGAGGATATGAATCGCTGATGGGAAGAGATTCTGACGGGGCAGCACCTCTAGATGTCATTTCGCAGAGGCTCTGGTGACGAGAGATTTCCTCCTCACGGTCCTGTCTTGGTTTTGCTGTGTGGCATTTCTGGCTACTGCATGGTGTATGTATGCCCATGAGTCTGGGGAAACGTGTCAAGTTTTGGCCACTGTCGTACAGAAGCTTGATGCAGAAGTAAATTTGCGACTGTGTCAAGCCACATTTTAATTTTTTTTCTGCTCACAAGGTGAAAATTTGCAAATTTGTCAATAATTGCACAATAATTTTTCTCTTTCTTTCTTTCTTTTCTTTTCTTTTTTTTTTTTTTTGAAACAGTTTCTTGAACTTACTTTGTAGCCTTGGGCCAGGGATATAGTTCAGCGGAATAAGTGCCTGCCTTGCAAGCTCAAGGTCCCAAGTTCAATCCCCAGTACCAAAAACCCCCACAAAACCCTCCTGCCTCAGCCTGGCAAGTGCTGGGATTATAGGAATTCAACGTACCTAGAAAGCAAGCTTGCTTGCTTGCCTGCCTTCCTTTCTTTCTTTCTTTCTTTCTTTCTTTCTTTCTTTCTTTCTTTCTTTCTTTCTTTCTCCTTCCTTCTTCCTTCCTTCCTTCCTTCCTTCTTTCCTCCTTTCTTCCAAATCTTGCTATGAGATGTTGGTCTAGGGATAAACTTAAGAGCCCATGATAAAGTCACCAGTGTGGAACATGTCGGGCCACAGATCCCTGTAGCTTTCCCCCAGCAGATTAAATGGGCTCCAAGCCAGTCCTTCAGTACAAAAGAGCTGCAAAGACACACAGCCTGTTGTATCCCACGTCTCCAGTAGTCCCTGCAACAATGGCTGCAGCTTGGGAACCAAATCTGTTCTGAACAGCCCTGTTGCTCCTTCTCCACTCCCACATCCTGTAGTAGAGGAGGGGCCCACAGGTCCCGGGAGCTGGTAGGCTCCACACACCTCGGGAGTCCAGGCAGGACCTGGGTCACGGTGAACTGAACAGGTGGCAGCATGGGCTGTGACAGATGAATGCGTGGAAGGGGTGGTCTGTGGTCCTACTGGACAGAATTCATAGATAGCAAACCTCTCAGTCAGTACTTCTTGTTTTATTAATGACAGAAAGCTGAGGAAAACTGATTTGGGGGTGAGGAGATGCACTCTCCATATGAAACTTGCTTTATTTACTTATTTATTTTTGAGACAGGTCTTCCTATGTAGTCCAGGCTGGTCTGGAGCTCACTTTGTAGTACATGCTAGTCTCAAACTCACAGCAATGCTCCTGCCTCAGTCTCTTGAATGCTGAGATTACAGGTGTGAGCTACCATGCCCAGCTTCATATGAGACTTAATCCAGGGCTCATCTTACGTGCGGCCTGAGCTTTTGAACCCTCTCCATTTCTCAACTGTGGGCTGGCTTCCCTCTTAGGCAGGCCATGCCCAGCAGTCGCAGCCCCTTAACAGCATATTTTAGCATAATGCATAGTGGCAGGGGAGAACTGAATGGACAGGTACAACAGATCATAAAAGCAGACTGGCTAAGTTTTGAGGGTAGCTGAGGCCATTTAGTGAGACCCTGTCTTAGAAAGAGATGAGAGCCAGACGTGGTGGTACACACTTGGGAGGCTGAGGCAGGAAGATTGCTGAGTTGGAGGCCAGCCTGGGCTACAGTGTGAGTTCAAGGCCAGTCTGAACTACATAGCGAGACCCTGTATTAATACATACATACATACATACATACATACATACATAAATACATGGCTGGGGATGCAGCTTAGTGGTAGTATACTCACCTAAGCAGGTACAAACCCCAGTACTGCAAAAAAAGGGGGGTGAGGACAAAAGAGGGACAGATGTAGACTCACGTACTTTCTAGCAAAACATACACATCCAAATTAGTGATAGTGAAGGTGAGGTACTGTGGCGCATCCCTGTAATCCCAGCACTCTGGGAGGCTGAGGGAGGAGGATTATAAATTTGAGCCCAGCCTGGGCCGTTTGATGAGCTGAGGATACCCTGTGTGTGTATTGGACAGCTTTTCATCCCTGGCCCACAATACCCGACATCCCCAACTTAAGCGGGAGAGGTGTAACTCGGCCTATGTGTTAAGGGCAGTCAGTCCACGGCACCTGGGCTCCGAGGCAGAAAAGGTGTGGCAGGGCACTGTGGCGCAGAGCTGCTTAGTGCGTGGAGGCTGGGAAGCAGCGTGGGGGACAGAGTCGGACAAGGGTCGGACAGAGGCCCCACCACTGTACCCCCACAGCCTATCCACATGCATCCAGACGTGCTCTCCAGGCAGATCTTAAACCCCAATCAAGTTGACCTCTTACCCTAGGCCCCACACTCTAGTACTGGAGTACCCATGCTCCCCCCCGTAGTACCAGTGAAGCTAGGCACAGTGGCACGCTTAGTGTTCTAGCTATTCTGGAGGAGCTGAGGCAGGATGATCACTTGAACCCAGGAAGCAAGCCTGGGTTGCCTAGTGAAAACTGACTCAAGTAAACTAATGAGCTAGGAGTGGAAGTAGTGCATGTCTGTAATCCCAGCACTTGGGAGGCTGAGGCACGAGGATCTCTGAGACTGAGAGGCCAGCCTGAACTACCTTATATAGTGAGGTCCTGTCTTAAAAAAAAAACTAAGTTAATGATTAATTTTTATTTTTCTATCATATTTTTCTCTATTTGAAAAATGTTTATAATAAAAAATATTTATTAAAATTATAAGTTTGGTTCCTAAAAAATAATAATAGCTGAATTATGAATTAGTATTATTTTCCCTGAAGCCTGATTTGTGTCTATGTGCAGTTTTTCTGGATACTCTCCAGTTGTTGTTTTTTTTAGGGGGATAGTATTGGGCATTGAACCCATGGCCTTCTCACTTGGGGGTACGTCTAAGCCCTTTGAAAAATTACTTTTAAATTTTGAGACAAGGTCTTAAAAAGCTGCCTGGGCTGGCCTCAGACTTCAGATCCTTCTGCCTCAGCCTCCCAGTTTGCTGTGAGTACAGGTGGCTACTTTCTGTGTTTTTACCTCTCTTCCCAATACACAAGCGCTTCTCCCTCATCCCAGCCCTTTCTAGAGCTCACCGAAGGGCTTTTCATATTCTAGGGGAGGGGGCTCACAGGCTTGCGCTTGTACCCTGAGTGGGGCGTGGCCTCGTGCGGTGGGGTGTGGCCTCGTGCGGTGGGCGTGGCCTCGTGCGGTGGGGCGTGGCCTCGTGCAGCAGGGCACTTACAGACTCCTCTCCTTAGGAGGTGGAGGCAGGAGAGTCACTGAAGGCCAGGATTTCAAAGCCACCCTGGGCAACATAATGACCCTGTGACAACAAGATAACCTCCCTAAAAAAATCCCTCCAAACTAAAATGAGATAGAAATGTATCCCACACTTCTGTTTTGGTGGTGCTGTTAAACCCAAGACCTTTGCACTGAGCTGCATCTCCAGCCTTTTTAAAATTACATATTTTTAGGGGCCGGGGAGATAGTTCAGTAGAATAAGCGCTTGCCTGGCAAGCGCAAGGGCCTGAGTTCAATCTCTGGTTCCACAATCAATCAATCAATCAATCTTATGTATTTTTACCTTTTCTTTCTTTCCTCCTCCTCCTCCTTCTTCCTCTTCTTCTTCTTCCTCCTCCTCTTCTTCTCCTCCTCCTCCTCCTTCTTTTCTTTTTATTTTGAGGTAAGGAGTGTTTTATTGGAAATAAAAGAATAGCTCCTGGATTTCTGGGGTGTGGGGAGTATCTCTTAGTGGGTAACCCTAAACATTTATTATTTGTTTGTTTGTTTGTTTGTTTGCAGTATCAAAGACTTAACTAGGGACTTTGCACTTGCCAGGCAGGCGCTTATGCCACTGAACTACACTCCTGGCAACATTTTTAATTTTATTTTTTTTTAAACATTTATTTATTT
>NW_004524630.1:11949736-11950835 GCF_000260255.1 Octodon degus | reverse complement strand
TTTGGTGTGGAACTGGGGATTGAACTCAGGCCCTTGCGCTTGCCAGGGAAGCGCTTATTCTACTGAGCCATCTCCCCAGCCTTTTTTTTTTTTTTTATTTTTTTATTTTAAGGCAAGGTCTCATTGTGTAGCCCAGGCCGGTCTGGGATTGCAGGTGATTTTTGAAGAATAAAACCTTTAGATACTCTGAGAGAGGTGAGATTTTCCCTGGGCAAGAAAAATGCTCTTCTCTGTCAGATGAGGGGCCCAGAAAGAATACTCAGTGTGCTTTGACAAAAGGTGGGGTTGGTGGCTCCCAGCATGCAGAAGGCTGAGTCTGAAGCCAACCTGGTTACATAGCAAGTTCAGAACCAGCCTGAACCATGTAGTGAGACCCTGCCTCAAAAAACAGAACAAAATGTGCAACTGATATTGTTTTTGTAGAGAGATGTGGTGTTAGGAAGCCTACCTACTTTCAACCAAACTTTAAGAAAATAATCTTTTTTTAAAATTTGATTTAGAAAATAATCTTCTATTTATTTATTTGGCACAGGGTCTCGATATGCAGTTCAGACTGGTAGGGAGCACAGCATGTGGTACTGGAGATTGAACCCAGGTCCTCAAGTTTGCCAAGCAGTTGCTTAGACAGCTGAGCTATCTCCCCAGCCTTCCACCAGACTTTTAAGATAGTAGATCATATCTGGGCTTTTAAATACTGTTAATCCATGCAAAGGATGGTAGGGTCACCAGAGGAAAAAGTCCATTAGAGAACAATGATGGTCTAATATCTTCCCTGGACTCGATGAAGAAACTGAAGCCCAGAGCTACAGTTACGGACTCAAGGACATACAGATATCTGGTTCAATTCGCCTTTCCCCCATCCCTCTTCGTCCCCCTCCTCCCGCTCTCCTTTGCCTTTTAATTATGGTAGTAGGAATTAAACCCGAGGTGTCTTCCCAGCAAGGTATGTATCCAGCTTTGTATATTTTTTCTTTTGAGGCATGGTCTTTCTAAGTCATCAGAATGGTCAGGCTGGACTCAAACTCATGTTTCTCTTTCTTTAGTCTCCCAGTGCTGGGATTACAGTGGTACAAGATCGACTTTAATTCATATATATATA
>NW_004524630.1:11941585-11948944 GCF_000260255.1 Octodon degus | reverse complement strand
CGCGGTCCCGGCCCGCCTCGGGGACGCCGACGCCGGGGGACGCCGCATCATGAGGCGGAGGTGAGGGCTGGGCTCTGAGGGCCCCGGGAGCCGCATCCCGCCTGCGCTCCTCTGCGGGCTCTGTGGCCGCAGCGACCCGACGTGTGGCCGCGGACGACCCGCGCGGGCAGCCCCGGGCTCTGGCCTGTCGAGGGCGCCTCCTCTTGGCGACGCCTCGAACCCCGTGGGCCGCGGCGGGCCCCTCCTCGCGCCTCCCGCCTTGGCGATCCCCTGCCCTTGACCCAGGGGTCGGGTGATAGGTCGGTTCGGCCGGGCGGGTCAGCGAGCCGGCGCTGGATGGGCTGACGCCGGGGACCCGGGAGGCGACCGGCTCGCGGGGAACCCGGGGGAGAGGGGCGCGGCCGGGGTGCCGGAGGCTCTGTGGGGGCGCGCACGGTTGCGCGCGGTCCTGCGGGCGGCCTCAGCGTCCAGGGGCAGGTCCGATTCGGCGATCCCGGCTCTGGAGCCTGGCATGCGCGGTGTGTGGGTTGGCGAGGTCGTTATGGCAGGTGGCCAGGAGAGAACCTGGAATTTCCTTGTGCTGGTGGGGTGAGTCGGGGGTGGCTGGCATCTACGCCGCGTGTCTAAGGGCATCCCCTCCCCAACAGCTTTGCAGAGTGGTGGCACTGTTGGAGGTCTTCGTGGCACGCTGGAAATTCCTAGTTTCAGACAATCACCTTGAGGAGCCCTCCGCAGATCCGGGGCTTGTCTGGTGTTAGCAGGAAGCCAGATGGAGTGATAGCCGCTTACACGTCTCTGCATCTCACCTTGATAGGGATCGAATCCTCGGCTCCTTCGGTTTGTAAGGAGGAAGGAAGGGGTCTTCCAGGCCACTGGGGCGCTGGCCCTGTACCTCATTCCTTTTAGGAGAAAGGGCCAGCCGTATATCTTGGCTGATTTTTCTCCAGAGTCTGAATGCAGAGACAGTTCTTGTAGTCCAAGAATGCAAACAACATTTATGTTCATTTAATGTTGGTGTTTAAGGCAGACATTAATTATGGTTTACATGAAAGGAGTTAACGCAGAGCAATGGAGATATAGTGTGTGTGTGTGTGTGTTTTTTTTTCTTTTGCTATTTTTTTTTTTTTTTTTAAGTAGGAAGTAGATGGAGAGAGTGGTACCAGCACTCTATGTGTATTTGGTACCATCTGCCAGTTTGCTTTGTAAACAGTCAGGTAGGTTTGTACCCCAAAGAGAACGGTGAGTTAGGTTTTATGGTAAGAGAGACAGCTCACTACAAATTGCTACTGCCAGCGGGAGCTGGCGTTACCTTCTTACCTGGCCACACAGGTGCCAGCTGGTTGTGTGGCTGACTTCTATGAGCACACCTTTAAGGGACCTTTAAGAGGATGTTATAAATTCCATGTTTGATGGTCATGTGTACTCAGGTCAGAAATTTGGCCCTGGTTAGTGTAGCCTTACAATGAGTTTTTCGGTGTTGTAGGTTGTAAAGTTTTTAGGAGGTTTTGGTAGTGGATTAAATAGCATCCTTAATTTCAGAGTTAGAGGACAGATGTCATTTGGTTATTCCTGGGGCAAGGGATCTTTTAGAACTTGGTTCCTCTGCCAAAGTTTTTTTTTTTTTTTAATAACACTAACATTTGCAGTGTCTAAGGCTTGACTGCCAGATTGATTTTCCTCCTTCTTGCCTGAGGTGGTTATTTCAGGGTGTTTCCAGGTGTGCACGAGAAGATGGTCTTTGGAGGTAATGTAGGGTAAAGTATTCCGCAAAGTGCTTGTCACATAGTATTCAATAAAGATAAATTTGTCTTTTCCTCTTTTTTTTTTCCCTTCCCTGAGACAGGGTCTCTCTTGCTGTGTAGTCCAGGCTGACCTCAGACTCCTGGCGGTCCTCCTGCCTCAGCTTCCCAAGTGCTGGAATTACTGATGTGATCCACACTGTCAAGCTAGATACATTTTGACTGCATGTTCTCTTTGTAGATGGAAAGATTAGCTTCCCCTTACTCCGCCTGTCACTCTTAACCTTTAAGTTCTTCCGAGTCTGGGTATGTGCTTGCATGTGGTGCTGAGACTTGAACTCAGCCTTCCCACTGAGCTACATCTCCAGCCTTTTTTATTTTATTTTGAGGCAGGGTGTTGCTTGCCAAGTTCCTTGAGTTGGGTCTAATTTGCAGTCCTGTCTTAGCTTCCTAGAGTGCTGGGGTTATAGGGACATCTCCCACCATTTTATTTATTTATTATTTGTGTATTTATTGGTGCAGACAGGGTCCCACTACGTACTTCCCACTGGCCTTGGACTCATTGTGTAGTCGAGGTTGCCCTCAGACTCATGGTGATCGTCCAGTCTCAGCCTCCTAAGATTATAGATCTGTTCTAGCACGCCCAGCCCCGAACATTGTAATAGTAGGTTATAAGTGAAACATACTCCTTTGTATCCAGAAGGAAAAATCAAGGAAAAATTGAACTCTTCCTCCTGGTTCATGGGTGTGTGTGTGTGTGTGTGTGTGTGTGTGTTTTGAATCATTGGACTCGGCACTCTACCACTGAAGTACATCCTATTCTCTTTTATTTTGGGAGAAGATTTTGCTAAATTCAAGGTAGGACTTGAACTTTCAGTGCTTAAGCTTCCCTAAATGCTGGGATTAGGGGCATGTGCCACCACATCCAGCATATGCTACCTGTGTCCTCTCCTCCCATCTCCTCGCTTCTTTTACTCTTCTGTCTGTCTCTGTCTCTGTCTCTGTCTGTCAGTCTGTCTCCCCCCCCCCCTTTTTTTTTGATACCTGGTCTCAATATTCTAGGCTGGCCTTGAACTTGCTATTGTAGTTTAGGCTGCCCTTCAATTTGTAGCACTCAGCTCCTGAGTGTTAAGTACTGGGATTATAGATGTGCCGCCACACCCAGCATATGTGTATTTATGTATATATTTATTGATCTGTTTTTCTTTTGAGACAGTCTCGCAGTGTAATTCTGGCCGGCCTTGTATTTGTTGCGTGGCCCAGGCCAACCTTGAACTAGCACTGCTTTTGCTTCAGCCTCCTGAGTGCTAGGATTTCTTTTTGCGGAACCAGGGATTGAGCTCAGGCCCTTGCGCTTGCCTTGCGCTTGCCAGGCAAGCACTTATTCTACTGAGCCATCTCCCTGGCCCCCAGAGTACGAGGATTACGGACATGCATCATCACAACTGGCTCCATGTTGCGGTGTTTTTTTTTTCGGGGGGTGTATTTTTGAGACAGTCTCCCCATGTGGTCTAAGCTAGCATAGAATTTGTAAGGATCCTCCTGCCCCAGCCTCCCAAGTGCTAGGATTATTGGCATCACCACCACATCACCACTCCCCATGTCACATTTTTGAAGAAAGGGTGATGTCTGGCCTAGAAGAGATCTTTTATTACCACTCAGTACAGGAGAAGAAAAGGGCAGAAGTGACCTGTTCCGGTCCGTCCAGGTGAGGCATTTGGCTTGCTGCTATGCTGATGTCTGGCGGAAGCAGCCCTGCTTACCTAATTTCTCCTGCACTGGATATGAAGAGTGACCCAGGGTGGTGGCGGCCAGAGCAGCAGGCAGGACAAAGCTCTTTCCTCTGGTGGCTCTGCCTTTGCTGGCCTCTGAAAGGCCCATGAAAAGATTAAAATGCTATCAGACCTAATGTTCTTGAAAAAGTAACCATCATTGGTTTACTTATGTCCCCTAATAGTGGGCCTGGCATTTTAATACTGAGCTTGCTCCGCATGCACATGCTACTTTTTCTCTGAGGAAATGGAGTATTGTTCATTGCTTGCTGTCACGCTCACGCCTTTTGTGTGTGTGTGTGTGTACGTATGTATGTGTGCGTGTCCATGTGTCCATCTCTGGCCTCCCCTCCCCCAGGGCCTAGGTAGCACTAGGCAAGTGCTTTTACCACTGAGCCAGCACCTCCCCAGCCCCCATCTCATTGATTCTTATTTTTCAGTATTAGGGGTTGAACCCAGGGATCTTTGCACTGAGCTGTATCTTCATCCTGTTTTACAATTTTAAATTTTGAGACAGCATCTTTCTAAGTCACTAAGTTGCCCAGGCTGGGCTTGAACTTTTGTTGTGCTTGGGGAAGGAGCTTGCAATTGAGATCCTGCTTCCTCAGCTTTCCAGAATTCTGGGGTCACAGGTGTGTGGCACGAGGCCCAGTGTCATTGATCTTGTCATCAAAGGGTACGTAGTGTAGTCCGTTATTCCCATATCATAGATGAGGAAATGAAGATGACGTGATTTGCTCTAAGTTGTAAGTGAGCAGCTCTTTGAGCTAGGACCTCAATTGGGTTTTTCTTATATTACATTTCATTGTTACCTTCAGAGGAGACACACATGCGTCCTTTGGATGGCGTAAGACAGAGATCGCACCATTGTGCTTTCCTGATTCCTAGATAGCTAAGAACAGTTAGCATCCTTGCATTCTGGGATGGGGAGGCAGGAGGATTACAGATTTGCGTTTAGCCTGGCAGCTAGCAGCTTGAGTTGTTGGGGCATTTATCTGCGGGAACACGTGCTAGGTGCTTTGTGTACATCTTCTCATTTGTTCCCTACAATATGTAAGGTCAGACTTTTTGTTCTCAAGCTTTCAGAGTCTGGTGAAATCCCAGGTCAAGGGTCGGGGACAGTGAGAAGCTCTAACTGAAAAGCAAGGCTGGGGTCCAGACCTGGGCTCTGATTTAGAGTGTGCCCTTGAGCCCCTGCCTTAAGGGTGCCTGATGTGCGTCTCAGGTGTCACCACCTGTTGCTGCCACCCTTCCTGGCCCGAGGGCTGCGGTTGTGCTGGGGGTTGGTTGTCCTCATTGTCATCGCAGGGCTGCCCTTGCACTCTGCTCCCCGGCCAGCAGCGTTCCTCTAACCAGGTAGGCAGCGGGTACTTTAGAAAAAGTGGGGGCCGGGGAGATGGCTCAACGGAATAAGCGCTTCCATGGCAAGCGCAAGGGTCTGAGTTCAATCCCCGGTTCCGCCAAAAAATAAAAATAAATTAAAAAAAAAAATAGAAAAAGTAATACGAGTTGAAAAGCCTTCTTTAATAAAACCAGATGGGAAGACTCGGGCCAGAGAATTGAGGTGGTTTGTGGGCAGAGGAGATTAGTGATGTTCCAACCCAGAGGCCGAGTTCAGTGTCCAAGCTTTTTTACTTAAGCAGCTGGTAGAAATTGTAAAACTGAGGGCAGATCCCTGTGGTGCTGTGCCGGCTCCGTCCCAGGGGCATGCTGAGATGGCAGTGATTAAAACTGGGCCCGGTGGTGCACTGGTGGTGGTGCCTGTAATCCCAGCGCTTGGGAGGCTGAAAACTGGAGGATCACTGCGAGTCTGATCAGTGTAGTAAGACCCTGGAGACCCTGTACTAAAACAAAACAAAACAAAACAAAAAAATTGTAAAACTAGAGACGTGATACTTTTGCCGAAGTTTGCAGGAAGTAAGGCTCTCAGCTTATATTTTCTTTATTTATTTTGTTTTTAAAATATTTTATATTTTGGGCTGGGCATGGTAGCACATGCTTGTAATCCCAGCACTTAGGAGGCTGAAACAGGAGGATCTATGAGAGCTCAAGGCCAGCCTGCATAGTGAATCCCTGTCTCAAAAGAAAAAAAAAAAAAGGTTTTTTGAGACAGGGTCTTGCTATGTAGTTCAGGCTGGTCTTGAACTCACTGTGGAGCCCAGACTGGCTGTGTGCGCCACCACTTCTGGCCTCCGGCTTGGTTTGCTTTTTGTTTTTAGCTTCCACAAATAATGCAGCAGGTTGTGGGACTGGAGGGGAGGTTGTCTGGAAATTTACATGAACTGGCTGACTGACCTTCCCTTCCCTTCAGGCATCCCCTCTGCCATCTTCGGTGCCACTTTTTAGAATTTGTCTTGGATTCTGTGACTGGAATGGAGGTGGGCATCCGGTATACTCAGATACTTGGATGCTCCAGAAAGTGGACTGACATCCTTGGCCTCCTGGGGCTCGACTGTCTATGATTTGTTATTTTTTTGAAGGTGGCCTTTGGCTGTCTTTAGGTATAAGGTACTGGAGGGTGGGAAAAAGATCTTCCCAAGCCCAGTAATTCATTAATGTTTTTTATCATTGGAAAGTTTGAATTGCATAAAAGAGAGAAGATTGTAATAGCTTCAAAAAAAGAAAAAGGAAAAAACTGGGCCTGGTGGCACTTGCCTATAATCCCAGCAGGAGGATGAGGCAGGAGGATCCTTGAATTTGAGGCCAACCTAAGCAACATAGTGAGACCCTGTATCAAAAAACCAGGCTCTCCCCACAGGGAGACTGGTAATCAGATTCAAGAAAGGAGAAGAAAAGGCAAGACCATGGGCTTGTACTGTACCTGGGCGAAAGGCAGGAGGAGGAGCAGGGCTTGCTGAACTGTCAGGTCTGACCCTTGGCGAGAGTGGCGACCCCTTTGTGTCTGTGTGGCCTGTACCCTTCCGCTGTACCTCTGGCTAGTAGGGGCCTAGTGGAGGATGTTCAGGTCTGCAGGGCTCTACTGAGGCTGTGTTCCCTGAAGGCTTCTGTGGGGGGTGGGAGGCAGACAGCATAGCCTGGAGGTTAAGCTGCGGCTTCTGTTCAGCTCTACCACTTTACAGTAAATATGCCTTTGCGTGGTCCCCACCCTGCCTCTCCCGCCCCTGCCTTTTTCCTGCTGTGGGTGTCTCGATGGAGGAGGAGGAGGCCTCGTGGGCATCTCCTTGGAAGCCTGGAGAGAGGAGTAAGAATGGGAGTGCTCATGCCCGCCCCAGCTCTCCAGCAGACCCCACCGTGCCCCTGTGTCTTTGATCACTTCCCTGCCTCTGCCCCCAAAGCAGCCTGCCATCAAGGGTTGCTGGTTTCTCAGTGGGAAGATACGGAGCTGGGAGAGTAGCCTCCTGAGGCTGTGGCTGCAGGAGACAGTCGAATGCTTGTGGCCTGTTCCAGGTCACCTGTTGTGACTCGCTCAGTCACAGCACCCTCTGGGCAGGTGCTGTTTTCCGCCCGGTTTTCCACCCCGCAAGGCCTAGCAGCTGGTGGACCCTGATTCTAACTTGGCCCTTTCTTTGTGCGGCTCTCTGCCTGCAGACTGGACAGAGAGGCACCAGGTTCCCGGCCCCCTGCGAGTCAGCCCTCCAATCTTTCTTCACACCTTTGGGGAGTACTGGAGAACGAACCCAGGGCCTGGGGTCTTGGGCTGGGCTAAGATTTGTGACTCTCCTGCCTTGTCCTCCAGCAGTGCTGGGATTCCAGGCGTGCCCCTTTTCCTTCTTGAGTTAGCTATCCGAGGGCATTTAGAGAAATGTCTTGGTCCTTTATAAGCTCTTTGCATATCTTTTTTTTTTTTTTTTTTAGAACCAGAATTGAACTCAGGCCCTTGCACTTCA
>NW_004524630.1:11924351-11941485 GCF_000260255.1 Octodon degus | reverse complement strand
GAGTTAGCTATCCGAGGGCATTTAGAGAAATGTCTTGCAATTAAATAAAAAGATTACATATCTTTTTTTTTTTTTTTTTTTTGGCAGAACCAGAATTGAACTCAGGCCCTTGCACTTCAAGCACTTGTTCTCCTGAGGCAGCTCCCTGGCCCCCTCCTTACATATCTTTAGCAGGTAGAATCCAGTGATTTTGATAACACAGGTCCTGGTGGGCTCCCAGGAGGGGTGCTTGGGACAGCGTGAGAGTCACTAGGGACCCAGGGACTGCACTGTGGGATCCAGGAAGTGATTAGGCTCTGTTCTCAGAAAAGGTGAGAAAACCTTTCTCTTCCTCTACCGTTTACGCCTGAGAAGTGCTTTTGACTCCCAAGATCTTGAACTCGGGCAAATCCATCATGGCCTTAGCTCAGCTATTTTATAGATGATTTTTTCTTTAATAAGAGGCTGGGGGAACCTACTTCTGTGTATGATTAATTGGCAAGTGAACTTTTGGAATAGGACCTTTCACCTAGTTTGGCCATGTCCAGTCAGTGTCATTTATTTTCCTGTGAAAAAGGAAAAAGGAAGTATTTTAACTAGTGACTTGGACTTTCGTCAGTTTTTTTTTTTTTTTTCCAAAACATAGGCTGTTCTCTAGCCTTATAGAGGTGGGGGAGAACTTTCTTTTCCGCCTTTGGTGTTTTTCCTTATTTTTAATAGCACTCGGGATTGAATCCAGGACCATGTGCATGCGAGGCAAGTGCTCTACCTCTGAGCTACATCCTGAGCCCGTTTTTGTTTGTTTGGTTTTTTTTTTTTTTGTACCAAGGATCAAACTCTGGACCATGCGCTTACCAGGCAGGTGCTAACGCCACTGAGTTATCTCCCTGGCCCGCATCCTCAGCCCTTTTAAAGAAAATTTTCCTTTGAGATGGGCATCTCACAAACTTGCCTGGGCTGGTCTGAAACTTGAGACCTTCCTGCCTCAGTCTCTTGAGTAGCTGGGTGTATAAACATGTACCTTGTACTCTGCTCTACCTTGAGCTTTTATTTATTTATTTATTTATTTTAGAATCTATAATCTTTTTATTAACAGAGTACATCTCTGCATTAATTTTTGTAGCCTCTGGCTGGCCCGTCGGCCTCTGGCACGTTCAAACTTCCGGCCCTTGGAGCGGACGTAGGGTTTGGTGTGGCTGTGCGGGGTTCCTGGCGCCTTGCTGAAATGCCGGTATACCTCTCGGCCCTTGCACGGACCAGAGAGCAGGACCGTGCCACGGCCCTTGGGGGAGTCCAGGGCCAGCTGGTCAAAGGTGAGGATCTTACCCCCAGCCTTGAGGATGCGGCTGCGGGCCCGGCTGGTCACGCGCAGAGCACAAACCTTCAGCTTGGGCACCTCCAGAACACGAACATCATCTGTGATGGTCCCCACAACCACCGCTGTCTTATTTTCCTGGCCGGGAAGCTTCATCTTCCGGATCATCCGGGAAAGGGACAGAAGTGGCCGGTTGGTGCGACTCATGAACAACCTCTTCAGCACAACCTGCTTGATGGTGGAATTTGTCCGTCGGGCCAGAAACCTGTACAGTTTAACCAACAGCCTCAGGTAGATGTCCTGGCTCTTGGGCTCCTTGCGCCGGACCTTTCGGTCCTTGTTGTGACGGATGTCAACTCCCATGATGGCAACTCCTCTTCCTACCTTGAGCTTTTAAATACCTTTATTTCATTTTGTTTTACTTTATATCTGTGTATTCCAGGCTGGCCTTGAGCTCACTAGTATCCCAGGCTAGTCTCACACTTGAAGGGATCTTCCTGCCTCAGGTTCCTGAGTGTTGTGATTAACAGGTGTGCAACACCACATCACACTTTAAAAAAAATTTTTTTTTGGTACCAAGGATTGAACTCAGGATCATCTGCTCACCAGGCTTAAGCCGCTGAGCTGTTTCCCCAGCCCTAACACCACACCACACCACACTTAACATTAAGTCCTTTTATTTTATTTATGACTGAACTTTTTTTTTTTTTGATGTGGCACCAGGGATCGAATTCATGACTTTGTGCTTGCCAGGCAGGCTCTTATGCCACTGAGCTATCTCCCCCAGCTCTCCCTTTATTTTATTTATTAAAATTTTTTTAAAAAAGTTTTTTGAGACAGTGTCTCACTGTACAATTCAGGCTGCCCTTGAATTGACTATGTAGGCCAGGCTGGCCTCAAACTTTATTGATCTTCCTGTCTCAGCCTCCTCAGTGTTGGGATTGTAGATGTGCACCACCACCTGGCCCGTTAAGTACCTTTAGACAAGTGGATCCTGTGGACAGTTACTTAAGAGTAGCCATAATAGTGTTGAGTCTCTGGGTGGAGTGCTTTGAATGAACACATTCTGTCTCTTTCCGGGGTGAGTTCTTGCATTCCTCCATTGTACCTTAGGAAGACTGACCCAGGGAGGGCAGGATCCATAGACCACCTAGTCTCTGTCTGGATAACTCCAAATCCTGAGCGTTTGATCACTTCACTATAAGGTGAAATGTTAAACTGGGCACAGTGGCGAATGCCTGTAATCCTAGCACTCTGAGGCTGAAGGAGGAGGGTGGCTGTGAGTTCAAGGCCAGCCCGGAATGCATAGTAAGACCCAATCTAAAAAAAAAAAAACCCAAAATCGAAGGAGCAAAGAAAAGCAGTGGGGGAACATAAAAATGGAGTGTGACGCATGAGAAGTTGTGCCCAGCCCCAGTGGTGGGTAGCTGCAGAGAGGGCTGGACCATCCTCGAAGGGCCAGGGAATGAAGAGGATTTGCTGCCTGAGAGCTTCAGCAGGTGATGCACTCCGATTTCTTCCGCTCACATTTATTGAACACCTGACCAACAGGTGGGTTTTTTTTTTTTTTGTTTTTTAAAAATTAATTTATTTATTTATATGGGGGGGGAGCTCAGCCCACCAGGGGGCGGGGCTGGCTGGCATGTGGTGCTGGGGGATTGAACCGCGGTCCCTGTGCTTTGCTAAGCTTGTTCTAAGTAGGTACTTTAGACCACTGAGCCATCTCACCAGCCCCCAGCAGGTGTTTTTTGAAGGACAGCGAGCAGCTGTGTGATGTTACCTTATTTCTCAGGGGGCAGACAAAATGCAATCAACTGAAGTATGTTGTCAGAAGTGACTTTTTCTGGCCAGGGCACCCTGAGCATGAATTGGAAAGCAGATTCATCCTAAATAGCACAATACTCCTTCTTGAATCGGTTTTGGTTTCCTCTTGTACATGCAGCTGAGAATTTTTAGAATTCACCTGCTGCCCACAGCTGCTGTTCTGGAAGGTTTGTGTCTTGCAAACAGGATTGTTTTGTAGCTCTTCCTGGAGGACCAGCCTGCATCTTGGCTGTGGCAAGGGCCAAGGCCACCTATTCTTTCCTGAGGCCGCCCTTGGGGGCCTTAGCACTGATGCCTCACACCCTGTGCTCTGGTCCTCACCCAGCCCTGGATAGGCTGGAAGAGGTACAGGGGCTCCAGCCATTGGTCTGCCCTTGCTAGAGGATGTGCTGTTCGGCTGCCCTCTCTGGGGGTTCTGATGGGCGTGGAGGCCCCCATTGTCGCTTTAGGGATCAGATTGACTATATGACCTTTTAGGCTTCTTTTTAACTCTTGAGACCACAGTCCTGAGCCTGTCAGGAATTTGGAGCCTGGCTGTGGCCCTGTAGCCCAGAGCCTTTCTCCTTTACCACCTCTCCCCTTCATCTTCCTTAAGACTTTCACTGTCATGTATTATTGTATTCTCAACTGGATGTGCTTACTGGGGTCCAGTTTCTGCTTCTTTGTGTGTGTGAGTGGGTCTTTTTTTTGATATGGGGGATTGAACTTCGGACCTTGCGCTTGCCTGGCAGATGCTTTTACACCGCTGAGCTATCTCCTCAGCCCATGTGTGTTGTCTTTTTGAGACAGGGTCTCTGCTGCTCAGCCTGGCCTTGAGCTCCCTTTGTTGTCCGGGCTGGTCCTCCTGCCTCAGCCTCTTGAGTGCTGGGATTTCAGGGGTGCACCACCACACCTGGGTCTGCATATTTTAGTGTTTTTTATTTATCAAGACCTTTGATTCACTTTGATCAGGTGCATTCAGGCAAATTACTTATGTTTCCTGGAAGTGAATCAAGCAGCTTCAGCGTCTGCTGTCTATTCCCCACTGTATTAATGGAGGTGACTCAGTTTGATAGTCATATTTTGGATACTTTTTTCCCTTTTTTTAGGGTGGGGAGTTGTTGTTCTGGGGATTAAGTCCAAGACCTTTTTATTTTGAGCCAGGGTCATGCTAAGTCACTGAGTTGCCCAGGCTGAGCTTGAACTTGTGATCTTCCTGCCTCAGCCTCCCAGAGCACTGGGATTATAGAAATGTACCACCATACGCCCAGCACATTTAGGATGCTGTCACATGCTGATAAGGAAAAGTTCTTTCTGCCCATGATCAGTGAGCCCAGAGGAGTTCATGGGCTTGAAGGTGACATGTGGAAATGTAGATCTACCATCTTTCTACTCCTCACATAGATAACATGGATCTATGCTTCTTGGCTTTAGACGGAAGTCTCGAAAGTAGAGGAATTTATGACATGATTCCTCCTCTAGGAACTGCACATTTTCTTTGTACCACCTTTTTAGGCAGTCTGATCCTCCACCATTGGTAGGATTGGCTTCCTGTCACTTTACCTGCCTTTCTCTCTGTCCTCCTGTGATGTGCGCATCCTGCAGGACAAATGCTGCTGGCTTTGCCCTGGCTGCCTCCGCGGCCCTGTTGTGTGCCAGAAGAAACTAGGTGCTGTCCGGGCTGTCAGTCAGCGCGCACGCTGGCCGGCCCAGCTGGCCCAGCCTTTGCTCATGTAGCATTCATTTCTATACCATCAGCCACCGGCACCGTCTCTGTTGCTTCTTGCAGCTCCATGTGCCGTTGCTTGTGTTTCAAACTTGTCTCCAGGATTTTTTGCAAGCTTTTATGGGGTCCAAAGGCTTGGGTATGGACAGTAGGCGGGGCAGTCTGGGGTGGCTACAGATTGCTCCCTGATAGTAGAGTAAAGGAGGGCAAGGGGCTTGGCTGGAAACCTCACTTATGTTGGGCTGTGAGGAAGGCAGGAAGGGAACTAACCTCTCTGGCGCCTGCTGTAAGAAATGTGCATTGTGACTTGATCTCTTTTAATCTTTACAACAATTTCAGGCAGCTATGGCCATGACACGCACTTTGCAGATTGAGAGAGGGAGGCTCGTTGGGGTAATGACTTGCCTGGGATCCCTCGGCTGGTATGTGGGGAAGCTGGCACACATTAAGGGCATCTGGAAGGGAAGTGGTTAAGGCCACGGTAAACTGGAGCAGGTGACCTTGGGGTGTCCTTAACCTCCCCTGGCTTGAGTTTCCCCACAGGTGCAGTAATGGTCCTACTCACCCTGTGGCCATAAACTTGCAGGATTCTGCCGGCCTGTCAAGAACTCCCAGTCCGGAACGTGAGGGGAATGTCGGGGTTTTGGATCTCCACTCCTCCAGGGAGCCCCCTTAAGGGGAACATGTGAGGCTACAGCTGTGCAGGGAGTGGAGGGTGGGTTTCTTTGCAGTGTTTGTGAATTGGAGTGCACAGTGGTGGCTGCCAGGGGAAGCTCTTTCCTGTCTCTGCTGCAGCTTGAAGCCAGCCCCATCTGAGGCTGACTCCCCTAGCTTCTGACAGCCTTTCCACTTCTGCTGCCAGCCTCGTGCCCAGGTGCTCTGTGCTCTTGTTCCGCATCAGCAATCCTGGAGATGTCCTGAAACAATTTATCCATTTATCTCGTATCGGCTGGGCCCCTCCCTGGGTCTCAGGGTGGGGTCAGGCTGGAGGACTAGATGGCCTATTCCCTTTCCTGGTGAATCTGTGGCTTCAGAAGATAAAGTACATGCAGCAGGTAGGGGAGAGGCATGATGAAATGCAAATGGCCCAGCCAGCTGGAGGAAGCAAGGATGGTAGCCATCACCGCTTGAGACTCTGTGGCAGGCCAAGCACTGGGATAGGTGCAGCCCTGTATCATCTCTAGGTTATAGATCGGGACCCAAGGTGCCAGCCAGCATTGTGTCCAGAGACACTCAGCACGTGAGTAAGAGGGGCCGGAGAGGAGCCCAGGCTCCTGTGGGCCTGCCCAGGAGATGCAATGTGAACTGTGTCCCGGGCCTTTGATAGGATTATCTCGATAGAAGCAAAGGCTTAGAGTTAAGAGTGAACTCAAGCTGGGCGTGGTAGTGTTTGCCTGAGAGACTTGAGGCCAAAGGATCTCAAGATGGAAACCATTCTGGGTTATATAGTGAGTTCAAGGCCATCCTCAACTACAAAGTGAGATCCTGTCTCCATCAAAAAAGAAAAAAATAAATAATGAGCCCAACACACTCAGGCAGTGAGGCAGCACTCTGGCTGAACTGGAGCTGAGTTCAGTGTGCCAGGCCCTCCTGGTGCTGGGAGGTGAGTAAGGTGTACTCCTTGCCCTGCAAATCTGACGGTAGCCGGGGCGACAGACACACAAATAGATGATCTCAGGGCAGTGGTAAGAGCTGTGCTGACCATAAGTATAGGGTGCAGAGGGAGCAGAGGAACATCTTAAAGGTGGGTTGGCAGCAGGCTTAGCAGTTGAGAGGAAGAAGGTTCTTTTAAATTTTTATTAGTATGTTTGCAGTTCGTAGTGATGACATTTGTCGTGAGGAGTTGGTGCATGCATGTCTTAGTTACTTTTCTCGTTGCTGAGACAAAATGCCCAGCATCCTCGAGTTAAAGGAGCAAAAGTGTATTTCAGCTCACGTTTGTAGAGGTTTCAGTCCATGGTCTTCTGGCTCCAAGGAAAGTGGCCTGGCAGAGGGCATTGCAGAGGAGAGACAGTCCATGGCAAAGCAGGGCAGGTAGAAAGCAGCTGCAGCAGCAGCTGCAGCAGCCAAGCCTGCCTGTGGGTTTAACCCAGGGTAGGCGCCCTGTGGGCAGTGCCACCCACATCCAGGGTAGAATGCCCTTAATCCCAGCACACATACCCTAGATCCAGTTACCGCTGAAAAACCCCGCCTGTGACCACATATGGCTTTGGGAGGACGTGTAGATACAAGCCATAATGACGGGCATAACATATCTTAATTCTTTTTATGTCTTCCTCCACATCTCTTGGTCTGTTCTAAAAGTCAGAATAGCATGAACAAAGACACAGCCTATGTGCTTTTGTTGAAAGTAGGTTTTTTTTCTCCTGGGTCTGAAATACGCCAGGGGGGATTTCACAGAGGGTGTGTGTGTGTGTGTGTGTGTGTGTGTGTGTGTGTGTGTGTATGTGTGTATACCCAGAGCAACAGGAGGGAAGCAGTACAGTATTTTAGGTCCAATGACCAAGCAGGACTAATGAGAGTCAAGCAAGATCACTATGGAGGGGCCGGGGAGATGGCTCAGTGGAATAAATGCTTCCCTGGCAAGCACAAAGGCCTGAGTTCAATCCCCAGTTCCGGGGGTGGGGGGGGAATCACTATGGAAGGAGCCAGCAAACTTTTCTGCAGAGGACCAGACAGTAGACCTCGTAGGTTTCCTGAGCTGGGCTCCGTCTCTGGGGCAGCCCCTCCACCCTGTAGTGTAGTGTGAAGGCAGCTGAGGAAGCAGCTTTCCAATAAAGTTTTTATTTATGGACACAGAAGTTTGAATTTCAGGTGATTTTTTTGTTTTGTTTTGTTTTTCGCCCTTATCACCCAAGGGTCTTCTTTGGATTTCCCTCTCACACTTCTGAAGTTGTAAGCACAGTTTTTGCTTAGAAGATTGGATTTAGCCTCTTGTTTAGGGTTTGCCCAGCCCAGGGCAGTTGATGCTAATTCAGGGGTGACACGATAAGAGACTGACTGGACTGGAGGTTGACAGTGGGGTGCTGACAATGCCAGGGACTTTTGGGAATGAGGACCTGATTAGATGCAGGTGATAACAGGAGGGAGGGGCCCCAGATAAAGTTTCTGGTTTGGTACTTCCTGCTCCTCCTTTGTTAAAGCTGGCCTTGTTCCATGGGATCCAGAGTATGGACAAAATCCTGCAGGAGGCTGATGCCACAGACGAGGCGTCCGTTTTGTTAGTTGTTCCAACTGTCTCCCTGAGCATGTCACTGTCACTTCTTTCCTGCCTTGGCCTCCTGGTGTGTTGGGCACGAGGTGCTCATGTGATGGGGACTACATGCCTGTCTGTTGTCAGGGTAACAGGAAAGGCTCATCTGGGGGGTAATTATTTTGATAAAATTTCACATTTCTAGAGAAGTTGCAAGAACCTGACTAGGAGCTCTCACTCCTGTTACTTAGATTTATGATTTATTAATTAGATTTTGTCATTTACATTTTGCTCCCATTGCTTTTTTCTACGTTGAGCATTTTTCAACCTGTTAGAAAATTGAAGTTGAAGACATGCCTCTTTATCCTGAACACTTGTGTGGGTTTATGAAGAGCAGGATACACTCTTCATAGCCACAGTACAGCGATCAGTGCACCCAGAAGCTTAGTGTCAGTGTAGTGGTCTGGGTATTTGTGAAGCATGCGCTGTGCCCATGGCTGTTGCTTGTAGGTCACAGGGTTCTGGGCATTGCATTGCAAGGCATTGCAGTGGGTAGGTACCTGCCTCTCTCCAGGCCCCAGGCCCCTTGTGGGGATTCTCTGGCACGTGTGCAGGGGCTGCCCCATGGGCTGCACAGGACCAGCAGCTGCCCAAGGCAAGAGGAGTGCTAGGGCTCAGGGCTCACCTGCTATCTCGAGCTGGAGGATTGGGACTTTAGCTCCTGCTGTCCTCTGCTACCTTCATGAGAATATTAGTCACCTAAACAGCACAGCATCTGAAGCCCCTGAGATCTATTATAGCGGCAAACATGTTCTCTCTTCTAGCTTTCTTCTCCTCCAGAGCATCTCAACCTACAGGAAATGAGACCCTGTGAGAGGTCCCCCCAGGCTTAATTTGGAAAACAAAAGGAAATGAAATTTGAGTAATTTATTTTGGAAATAAAATGGGAGGGTATCCTACCGTTTCTGAATTAGGTCAAGAATGGATTTTTCTTTTTATTATTTAATTAATTTATTTATTTTACATTTATTTAGTGTGTGTGTGTGTGTGTGTGTGGCCAGCTCAGCTCACCAGGGGGCGGGCTGGCTGGCTGGTGCTGGGGGATTGAACCGCGGTCCCTGTGCTTTGCTAAGCTTGTTCCAAGTAGGTGCTTTAGACCACTGAGCCATCTCTCCAGCCCTTTTTTTTTTTTTTTTTTTTTTTGCGGAACTGGGGATTGAACTCAGATCCTTGCGTTTGCAAGTCAAGCACTTATCCTACTGAGCCATCTCCCCTGCCCCCAAGAATGGATTTTTCTTTTCTTTTTTTAGGATGGATTTTCTTTTTGGTACTTTAAACAACTAAAGCTAAAAGTAGGGAAGTGTTCAGTGCGTGTCCCTCAGTTCCTTACTGGTAGCTTGCCTAGTTCGGTGGGAAGTGGGAAATGAGTCTGTATACTTAGCTCATGGAGAAAGGAGTACAGGAAGCTCTTTTCTCAGTGGATGCAGGGGATTCACTGTACCCAGCTAAATTCTCTGCTTCTTATATGCCACCTCTTTGTTGTAAGCCTTTGTACGTGTGATTAGGGCCCTTTGCTGTGTTCAGCTGATAGTGACTTTTGCCTGTTCTGGCAGGGTGTGGTGTGGCACAGTTACTTGGCCAGCCAAAGCAGGAAGATCACAAGTTCCAGGCTAGCCTGGGCAATGTGGTGAGAATCTGTCCGAAGTAAAGTCAAAAGGTTGGGATGTAGCTCAGTGAAAGAGCGCCTGCCTCGCATACACAAATCCTCGGGTCAGTCCTTAGCACTGGAAAACCAAAACCACTACCACCACCACTACCAAAGACCCTCATTTCTTATGACCCACGAAGTTAAGAGTAGGGGTGCTCAAGGTCTCCAGGCTATGAGGCCTGGTGCTCAGCGTGGCCAGGGCAAGTGGCTGTCATGGGGGACACATGTGGGAGTTACCACTGCGTGCCCTGACCTCTCAGTGTCAGTGAGATAACCTTAATCCTACTGCGACACAGTGAGCTCAGGGAGCCACCTAATGGTTCTGTGTCACAGTCTTGCTGTTTGTCAAATCCAGAGCTGTTGGCTGCCAGCTGGCTTAAGGGGCACACAAGGGCCAAAATCTGCATGTGAAATTGGACAGATGTGTTTTGAAGCAAAGTGGGAGTTTTCTTAATACACATGGAGGTCAAGGCCCACCCCGTGTGCGGAAGGCCTGCTCCCTGCTCGCCTGCATCGCAGACCTTGTGCTTCACGCAGTCCCCAAGGCAAGCCGAGAGATTTCAGGAAATAATCCACTGAACAGCTCCAGGGACGAGCAGAGGAGGCAGAGGTGCCAGGGCCTGTTCTCAGAGTTTACAGTTCACCTTGGGAGTGAAGATAAATGATAAAAGAGCAGCTAGTGAACACCAGAAAAGATAATGCGGTACAAAATGTGTGAACCTCCTGCTGTCCAAAGGCGGTGCCTGCTGCCCCTGCTTTCTGCGTTAGTTTCCCCTGCACTCCCAGCACACCCCGGCCTGAAGGCCTTTGCACAGACCCACCCCTCTCTGAACCGCCCTTCCCCCTTCCTGGGCCTTAGCCCCTGCCTGTGTCTGCCCCCAGGTGGTATCTTCTCCTGCCACTCACTTTGAAGTCTCCAAGGAAAGCGGTGGCATAGTGTTCCCCTGGAGTCCCAGATACTTGAGAGACTGAGGCAGGAGTTTGGTTGAGCCCAAGAGTCGGGGCCATCCAGGGATGCAGAGTGCTTGGAGTCCTTTACCTCGCTTTGCTTCTTCCATTTTTCCGGGGCGCCCACCCCCTGCCAGCACGCCTTGTAGTCTCCTGGGTTTATTGAGAGGTGTGGGAGCCAGGGCTACAAGAGTAGTGCCTGTGGTGGGGTATTTTGTGGTTTTTTTTTTTTTTACTCTTTTTATTTTTTTAGGGAAGGGTCTACAGGGTGTTCAGGGTCTCGCTACTAGATCAGACTCACAGTGATCTACCTGTTTGCAGCCTCCCAAGAGCTGGGATTACAGGTGTGCGCCACCACACCAGTCTCAATTGCTGTCTCAGCGTGGGGGTGGGGGGGCTTCCAGGGCAGACCCAGGGATCGAACCCCCAGCCCCTGCACCTGCTTGCAGGCACTTTAATCCGCTGAGCTATTTCGCTGGCCCAGTGCCTGTGTTCTTAGTCTGGGCCACATGATTTACTACATCTGACCTTGCATGGATTTTTTAATCTCTCTGTCCTTGATTTCTACATTTGTAAGAATAATACCTAGGGCTGGGGAGATAGCTCAGTGGATTAAATACTTGCCTGGCAAGTGCAAGGTCCTGAGTTCAATCCCCAGTTCCACAAAAAAACAAACAAACAAAAAAAGAATAATACCTAACTTAGAATTTTTATGTGTATTAAATTTATTAATATTTATTAAATACTTGACATAACACCTGACACAGGATAAATGCTATGTAAATGTAATAAAAACACAACCCTCCTTTTTTTTTTTTTTTTTTTTCAGTTTTGGGAGTTGAATCCAAAGCTTTCCTATTGAGCTACATTCCTAACCCTAAATTTTTTAACTTTTTTTTTTTTCTATGTAGTTTAGGTTGACTTTAAACTTACTGTGTGGCCAAGGCTGGCCTTGAACTCTGCTGAAGTTCCTACCTCACTTTCCCTGGTGCTGGGATTGCAAGAGGGCACCACCACACTTGGCTTTTTTTTTTTTTTGGAGAGGATCTTGCTGTGTACTCCAGGTTGGCCTTGAACTTGGAGATCTTTCTGCCTCAGCCTCCCATAGGTGCTGGGATTGTAGGAGTGTGCCACTTCTCTTGGTCATTTTTTATTTTGAAACAGGTTATCCCTAAATTTCTGAGTCCCCCAGGCTGGGCTGAAACTTGCAATTCTGTCTCAGCCTCCCAGAGTGGTGGAATTGGATACACCCAGCTAAATACAGCTGTGACTTTCTTCCCACTGAGATGGGAGCTTCATGAGGTCAGACAGCGTCATCTGTTCTGCTTGCTGCAGATCCCTGCCATGTAGGACAAGCACAAAGGCTGAGCTGTCCTGGAAAAGCAGGCAGGGAACCGTGGGGTGCGGGGAGGCTGTGGGTGCCAGAGTCCGCCTGGGTCCCCTATACCGGCAGGGCGGCTGTGCCTTGCTCTCCATTTCCAGGCTTCCTAGCCAGGTAGCAGAGTCGGGGGGAAGCCTGGGCAGCCAGGCGCTGAGCACGGCGTCGCCAGCCTGGCTGGTGGCACATGGTCCCTGAATGTTAGTTCTTTTCCTTCCGCAGCAGCCCTGGAAGAAGTGAGTCAGGACTGGCTCAGGGCAGCGGAGGAAGTGGGCCGGCAGGGAGGAGCTGGGGAAATCCTGAGTCCAGGTGACAGGAGAAGGACAAGTGAGCGAGGTGGGCCCCGCCCCGCCCCGCCCCGCCCAGCTGCTGGGGTGCTCCTGAGCTGCTGCTCTGGGTGGGAGGAGGGTTGGACTTTTTGGGGGGTAGGGATGACTTTATTTTGTTGTGATTTTAGAAAAGCTCAAGACTAATTCCGGAACTCCTGTTTACACTTTATCAAAGAGCCACAGATTGTTTGCATTTTGCCCATTCATTTTATGTTTTCTTTTAATTTTTTTCCCAGGCACTGTTTGTAAGTTAGATACTGCATTGTACTCCTCAGACTTATTAATTCTTCAGTATTTATTTCCTGAGAATGTGAATATTCTTAGATTTTGATAGAACACATTAGTAAGTAATTTATTTTTATTGTATTTTTGTGCTGCTGGGGATGGAACCCAGGGCCTTGAACTTGCTGCAGAAGCCCCGAGCATAGGAGGTTCTGGAGGCATGGTGGGAGGCCCGCGCAGGATGAGATGTTGCTCAGGAGTTGAGGTGTGGACCCGGGAGACCTGGCTGGGCTCCTGGGTAGGTACAGGTTGGGCCAGGATAAGGAGAGGGAGGAAAGGGGTCTCATGCACCACTCAGAGCCCGCTGCCTTGTGAAGGGAGCATGTAAAATCCAAAAAGCAGATCCAGTTTTAGTTTCTGCTTGGGAAGGTACAACATCCCCTCCCGCTCTTTTGTTCACAGAAGATTGTCCTACAGCTCCCTCGAAATAGTCTATTGCAAGACACAGAAATTTTCAGAAAACTTTTCTGTAATCTCAAAAAAATCTCAGATATTAATGAAATAAGCAAGCCATTAGAACAGATATCCAGTGTGAAAATACAAAAAAAAAAAAAAAAAAAAAAAAGTACGTGAGCCAGTGAGATAAAATGATGCAACGTTTCCCCAAAGCCCGGCTGTATGGATAGCATCCTGGATAGCATCGCTCCCTGGATTCTTGGAGCAGGGATGGGACGTGATTGTGTTTGTCTGAGGCTTAAACATCAAAGGACACTGAAGCGATTGATATCCGGGTAGACTTTAGGTCTCACCATGAAGATAACAGATGGTCCTGGGTTGTGGTGCTGCTGCCTGTAATCCCAGCCACTTGGGAGGTTGAGGCAGGAAGATTACAAGTTGAAGGTCAGTCTGGACAATGAAGCCAGATCCTGTCTCAAAGTCAGTGTAGCACAGGCCCCAGCCCTGGCCCGCCAGGATAGTAGGGGCGGAACGGAGAGAGGAGCTGCTGTGGCAGTCACAGTGACCGACGATGGCAGGAAGCATTGGGAAGTTGTTTTCTAAGGGACTGTTTGTGAGTGGGGAGGACGGTGGGAACCAGGACCAAGAGCAGCGTGGGGCCATGGGGAGGTTTACAGAGAGAAGGAGAGGTGCACAGACTAGGAAGGGAGGCGAAAGGGAAGGTGGCAGGAGCTGTGTAAGCAGTATGAAAAGAAACAGAACTGCAAACCCACCCTGCGGGAAAGGGAGCCCTGGGGAGCGGCCGCCCTGCTGCTGTCCTCAGCAGCTCGGTGTCCCTCGGAGCCTGGAGGTTCCTGCTGGCCTCTGTTCTTCCCGCTCAGGAGTCAGAGCACATGAACTTTAGGGGACGCCCTATGAACAGTGCCACAGGGGTGCCACGCCAAGTCACACTGCTGGAGCCTTTCAGATTCCATCTTCCAGCTGCCTGAATGTTTTTGTGGATGGAGTACCAAATGTAACCTATTTGAGCTTATGCTAAACATTTAAAAGACCTCCTTCCTTTTCCTTTAATGGAAGATTGCGCTTTTCTTTCTTTTTTTTTCTGGCGGAACCGGGGATTGAACTCAGGCCCTTCTGCTTGGCAGGCAAGCGCTTATTCTACTGAGTCATCTCCCCGGCCCCGCGCTTTTCTTTCTAGTATTCATAATTTACCTTTTTTTTTTGGAGACATGGTCTTGTTAAGTTACTAAAGACAAGGGTCATGGCTATGACCCAAACTCATGCTTTCCTCATTCTTGTGGTAGCACAAGAATGCTGTCATGTCTGCGGTGGAATGCTGTGCGATGGTGCTGTGTCTTCCCAGCTGTGTCTCTTCAGAGGTGGCAAGTTGGTGGCTTGACATCAACCGTAGTGGGGTGCTTACACGTGGTGGTGAACCTATGGCACGTGTGCCACCGTGCTGTGCTGCTTGGATTATTGAAAGCTCCAAGAAGTTTGCCATTCCTGGCTTCTACAGTGGAACCCAGTTCACTGTTCATTTTCTAAGAAAGTAAGAGAATACGTGTTGCCGTTGCAACTTATCCTTCCTGTTTTTGCCCCGAGCCACTTTATAGAGAGGCTGTGAGGGGAAGGTGGAGCTAAGCAGGAGCCTGGGAGCCTGCTGCAGGTGGAACAGCATCTGGGTGAGGATGGGAGGAGCCCACGGGCTGGAGGGACACAGACATCCTGTCACTGCAGCGTAACAAGCAGAGGGAAGGACAAAGAGTGTTTGCTTGTGGTAGGTCAGTGAGACTCACAGTTAGAACCCAGGGATTCTGCCTTGGCTGCTTGCTTGCCACAGCCACTTCGACTGCATGAGTGTGCGTGCGTGTTTGATGTCAGTACTTAAGTTCAGCATATGAGAATTGTCCACTTATAGTGTGCAGGACATTGCTAATGATTTTCAAGGAGCTAGGCGTGGGCACATTGTCCTTGCCCACTAGGAAAGCAGTGCGTGGTAGGGAGCCAGCCACTGACACAGCCAGCAGTGACACAAGGTGGGCTTGAACAAAATACTGTGGAAGAAGCCATTCTGCCCTGGGAGGTTGCACGCACAGGCCAGTGCAGGGCTGGTATTTGCAGTAATTCACTTAGCGGGTGGGAAGATAGCCTGGAGGTCTAAGCACCTTCCTGGCAAGTGCAAGGATCCGAGTTTAATCCCCCAGTACTATATGCTACGCTGGCTGGCATGGTGGCACACACTTGTAATCCCAGAGCTGAGAAGGCTGAGACAGGAGGATTACTATGAGTCTGGATTATGTAGTGAGACCCTTTATCAAAAGAATAAAAATTTTAAGAAATACGAAGAAAAACATTTGCTTAGGGGGTCCCAGAAGAATGTCCCACCACTGCCTCAAAGGCCCTTGCTGTGCTCTCTTAATTTCACCATTTCATTTACTGCCCTAAATATTTTTTTTGGGGCAGGGGCAGGGTTGGTCTTTGAACTCAATGTGTAGCCCAGGCTGCCCTCAGACTCACAGCAATCTCCTGCCTCAGCCTTCTGAGTTCTGGGATTACAGCAGTGCGCCTGGCTGCCCTGAAGTATTCTGTGGTTGCTTGAGTGCTAATTCTGCCTGGAGCCAGACTGCTAGAAAGGGAGCAACCCCGACCTTTTTTTTCTGTTCCTCGAGAGCTGGGCTCACACTTTCAGAACTAATACCTTCAGGAACAGATGCTGCTCCTCCCCCCACCAGTAGGGTCACGTCAGGTTGAGAAGAGACTGGGCAGAGAAGATGCCTAATGTGGCGGGGGGCATTCTGCCCTCGGAGAAGTGCTTGAGCAGGGCTTCTGTCTCGCTTGGTGGGCATGTGGCAGGGGTCGCCGGGGGTGGTGGGAAATTCCTGTGACAGAATCATCAGTAGAAGACGCAGTACCTCTCTTTATTTTACCAACATTTATTTATTCCCCCCCCCCAAATCTCTGCTTCTATATACAAGCAGAGATTAAAAAGCTTTATGGTTATACCAGGCCCTGTGTTGCTGATAAGAATTCAGGGATACTTGAGACATCAATTTTTTAAAGTAGCTTTATTATATAAGTCATGTACAATGTAATTCATTCATTTAAATTACACAGTTTGGGGCCGGGCAGATGGCTCAGTGGAATAAGCGCTTCCCTGGCAAGCGCAAGGACCTGAGTTCAATCAGGTTCCGCCAAAAAAAAAAAAAAAAAAAAAAAATTACACAGTTCGGTGGTTTTAGTATTTTCAATGTTGTATAGTATCACTACAGCCAGTTTTAGAAAGTTTTTATGATCCCCCCCCCAAAAAAAATCTAAAAACAAGCCTCGTACTAGTCATTCTTGCCACTTGCTGGCACAGTTCTGAAAGTCCTCCTTTGTGGGTGTTGTTACAAGATGGATCAAGATAAAAAACCAGTGGACCTTGCTGCCCAGTGTCATCCAGCGGAAAGGCAGGCCCATGAAACCCGGCCGCGAGCCCTCACCCACTAGCCTGGCTCTGTGTGGTTTCTGACTTTCCCCCAAAGTTGAGATGACCGTGAAAGGTAAATGTTTTATATTATTTATTTGTTTGTTTGTTTTTCAGACATGGTTTTCCTATTTAGTTCAGGCTGGCCTTGACCTCGCTATGTAGCCCAGGCTGGCCTCAAACTCAATGCAATCCCTCCTGCCTCAGCCTCCCGAGTGCTGGGATTACAGGCTGCACCACTATACCTGACTAATCATTCATATTTTCTAAAATCGCACCTAGTGTGATATTTCCCTTTATTCTTCGTGTTGTCTTTTTCATTTCATATTGTTTATGTTCTTACCGATATGTTTTTCCATAATCGTAGCACGTCATAACTCTTTAATACTCAGCACTTAGTTGGGAGACTGTATTAGCTTCTATATACAAGCAGAGATTAAAAAGCTCTTTAAAACATTTGCCACAGGGGCTGGAGAGATGGCTCAGTGGTCTAAAGCACCTACTTAGAACAAGCTTAGCAAAAGCATCAGGGACCACGGTTCAATCCCCCAGCACCACATGCCAGCCCGCCCTGCCCCCTGGTGGGCTGAGCTGGCCTCTCTCTCTCTCTC
>NW_004524630.1:11914664-11924251 GCF_000260255.1 Octodon degus | reverse complement strand
CTCTCTCTCTCTCTCTCTCTCTCTCTCTCTCTCTCTCTCTCTCTCTCTCAAATAAATAAAATAAAATAAAAAAACATTTGCCACACCTCTGACTAAACCAAACCAAGCCAGGCATAAACTGCTGGCTACGAAACACGCTGCCTAGGACCAGCTAGAGGTTTGATCCAAGTGCACCAGGGTCGTACTTAGGAACAGGCCAGGAAAGTCGAGTGTGCTTGCTGATTATTAAAATCTTCATTCTCTCATGTCACCTAGTGAGACTTTCTGTTTTATTCACTCTGATAAATCACATGGGATTTAATAGCAAGAAGTATATGTGAGTTATGTGGACAAGTTATCAAAATGAAAAGTCGACTGCTACCTCCCATAATCCCTCAACTTACTTTTTTTATGTATTTAGTACAGGGTCTACAGGGTCTCACTACACAGATTGGACTCGATCTCATAGTGATCCTCCTGTTTATAGCATCCCAAGTGCTGGGATTACGGACATGTGCCACCATGGCCAGTCTCAATCAACGTCTCAGTGTGCCCTGGGGGGGGGGGCGTGCAGGGCCTGCATGGCAGGCTGGGGATCAAACCCTTGGCCCCTGTGTTTGCCTAAGCAGATGCTTTAATCCACTGAGCTATCTGGCTGACCCTTTTCAGCTTACTTTAGAAGTCCAAATAGAAACACTTAGCAGATTCCCATTGGCTTGCACCACGGGTAGTACCTGCATGACTGTCCCATCAGTGGGCCCATCATGCACATGTTCATGCCCAATAATGTTCGGTGGCCATCGTGTTTGCTGGTGCCTCTGAGCCAGCTAACCCTTCTGTTCTGGCAGATCTCACATCCCCTAGGGCAGGGAACACTTGGATGTAGGGGACAGGTCAGGAAAGTGCTTATTGGCCAGGATCGAGAAACTTACTGTGGATGGAAATGTTGACTTTTCTTTTGGGGACACTGGACAGCTTGTGGATGTGTTATTTCAGAGCCTCATTTGTTCTCTCTCTTAGCTCTTTGTTAGGTATTTCCATGTCTAATTTGGGATAAGCAAATGAGTTGAATTTTTCTCTTTGTGTGTAATCTGAACAAGTGAGTATAAATTATGTAGCTGGGGAGAATGGGGAGTGGAATGGGACTGAACATACATTCCTTTCCTTCAGAGAAGAAACCAGAGGAAGGAGAAGTGGAGAATGTGAGTCCTGTCTTTCCAGATACAAGGAATTTGTGGGAATTTGTTGAATAGGAACTGAATCAGGTAGGGCATATGATAAGGTAAACAATTCCTAGTGATTGGGTGTGGCTGAGTGGTAGGGTGTTTGCCTAGCATGTGTGGTGCCTTGGGGCCCAGCAGCCCCAAACGAAGACTATCCTAGGTTGGTTGGTTATTTCCCTGGAGGCGTCAGGATGCTTTTTAGCAAATGTAGTTTTGAAGTGAAGCATGATTCTATATTCCATTTTGATCAGAGCTGCTTCTGTCAAGTGAAAGGCAGTAGCTGGTGATGCCATCCTGGATGCGGATTTTAGGGCCGTTTCCTTATTGCTTTGTGGTCAGAAGGTCAACCTGAGAGTGTCAGTTTTTTTCAAAAAGTCACTCTTGGAATGACTTTGGCCTCTGCGTGCTTTGTTCCTGGTGGAGACAGGTCTTACCTTGAATATGGCTGTGAGTATGCCTAAGAGTGGGAGCTGTAGACTCAGACGGCCTTGCCTCATTTTCCTCTTCTGCCACTCAGTAGCTGGCCTCCAATTTGCAGGGATCCTGCTTCAGCCTCCCAAGGGCTGAGGTTACAGGTGCGGGGCCCCATGCCTGACATCTGTGTGGCTTTAGATAAAATACTAAATTTACAGTTCTTCATCTTTAAAATGTGCCTAGTGATACTGCCTCATGAGATTTTTGTGAGGCTTGAATGAGATCTTACATAAGAAGTCCAAAGAACAGCCTAAAGTAGTGTTCCTGGTATAGTAAGCATGTGTCAAGTGAGTGTTTGCTACTGCTGTTACAAAGCCACCAGAACACCGACTTGGACAAAGCGCCTGTCAGTGGATAGCCAGGTGGGCGAAACGGGAAGTGTGCCAGGAGCTGTAATGCTGGTAATTCCCGTGTACTGGGCACCTCCCGCCCTCGAGACCCTGTAGGATTTCACACACATCGCTTCCTTTGCTTCTCATCCCAGTGCCAGGTATGTTTTGCCGTCTTGTTGAGGGATGTGCTTGGTCTCTCACAGCTTGCGTGGCTGCTTTCTTTGCACCCACCTCAGAAACCAAAGGAAAGTTGTTCCTCCAGGCCCCAGGCCTGTAAGTTTAGCTACTCATAAGCCAGGCCCAGAACATCAACTTCTTCCTGGACAAGTCTTTGATCATTTCTATTGTGTAAGTAAACCAGAGAAAGTGTCTGGGCTTCCAGCAGGGCCCAGGGTTACTTGTTTGTAACCCAGGCGCCTTCCTCTTCCTCCCACACCTGGGCAGGTTGCTTTCTGGTTGACTGCAGTCCTGGAGGTGAACCCAGGGTCTTCGCACTTAGTCCTACCCCCAGCTTGCCTACTCATCTATTTGGAGACCAGTCTTGCTAATTCCCAGGATTCCCAGGCTGGGCTGGAGTGGGATCCTGTTCCTCTTGTTTGTCCCAGAGCGCTGGGATGGCAGGTGTGCACCACTGTCCCTGGCCCAGAGTCCACACTGTGCTGCTCCAGCCTCACTCCCACATGCTGTGATCATCAAGATGCAAGCTCTCACTCCTTCTCGAGCTTCAGGGTGTGCGTGAGGTCTGAGTGCCCAGCCCGAGTCCTAGACCTTCTTGGGAAAGAACTTGTGCTCAGTTACATATTCTTTAAAACAAGTCTCTTTATCAGGGATACCGTATGCAGAAATCCCACCCACTCAGATATATTCCCTTGCCCCTCTCCCTTGCCCACCCTCTGCCTTGTGTCCCCCCATGTGTCAGGCTCGTTAAGTACCCGGATGCCATGAGACCTGTGAGAAGAGGATGGCAGCGACCTTGCCACCCATGACACAGGTCCCTTTTCTCTTTCCTTTTTCACCCGGCCCATCAACTACTGCAGGCTAAGTCACCCCACAAAAGAGTTAAAATTACAAACCGTCATGAAGCAGGGTACAGCTCAGCTGAAAGGCTCAGGACCTGCAGAACACAGCGAGGGCCCCAGGCCAGCCCTGCCGGGAAGGCCACGCCGAGCTCTGGCACAGCAGGCAAGGGATGCAGGCACCTGTGGCCGGCACAGGGCGGAGGCAGCAGGTCTGTGGCTGGGGTGCACGGGCCGCCCGGTGAGTGCTGAGTGCCGTGGCATGCCTTGGATCTGGCACTGCCAAGGACTACATGCTCTGACGGGTCAGGTTACAGTTGCTGTGGGAACTGTGACCTTTGAATTTTCTGGCTTATGCCTGGAATTTTGGTTGCATAATACTACAACAACTTGACCCCCCCATTCTCCCTCAGCCTTAGCATTTAATATTTTTCCTTCAGTGTTTTACTCTTCTCATGTCTCGTGGCATCCCAGAATTGCATGCACCATTAGGATTGGCTGGCATTTAACTTTTTATTCCAGAGAACCAGATCCAAAGATCTCTGTTACACCTTCTTTATTTGTTTGTTTGGTACAGGGTCTTGCTATGTAGCTCAGACTCATAGTGACCCTCCTGTCTCAGCCTCCCCAGTGCTGGGATTACAGGTGTGCACCACCACACCTGGTCCCAGGCATGCCTGGGGTTCCAAGGCTGGCATGGCATGTGGTTTTGGGGGTCGAATCTGGGTCCTAGCATTTGCTAGGCAGGCGCTTAGACTGCCAAGGTATCTCCCAGCTCTGCTTCTCTGTTTGAACAATCGTACACTTTCCTTTTCTTGCTCCCTTGAAGTGGCCTTTAGCCACTGGGGCTTTTGCCTCTGAGAGCTCCTTTGGGAATCTCTAAGGGTCCTGGGGACAAGGGGGGCTCCTTGGATCTGCCCCTGGGTAGATGTTTAGCCTTTCAGGGAGGACCTCAAAGCTCCTATATGCTCTTGCTGTTTCCACAGTTGTGCTTTATGCGGGAACATCTTCCCCATGTTGTTGGGCAAATTCGCCCTATTCTTCAGCTTCTACTTGGAGTCCCCACCCTCTCTGGGAAACCTTTGACCACCTTTCTCTTAAAAATGGTATCTTCTTCCAGGAACTGTGTTACTTGAGTATTTGATTTGGCATTAGATCAGATATTGCCTCAGGATGTATACTTTCTTGTTATCTCAAACTCTTATTAGGGGATGGGGTAGGCCGGCCTGATTTCTTTTTCACAAACCAGAATATGTGGTTCTTGACTAGGATTTTTATTATTACCTTACTTATTAAATAGCCAGTGGTAATGTGTATGTGTGTGTATATACTTGGTGTTGGGAACTGAATCTAGGCATTGAGCCATATCCCCAGCCCATTTTTTATTTTGAAACACTCTCACTAAGTTGCTAAATTGCTCCAATTTTGCTTGAACTTCCGGTCTTCCTGCCTCAGCCTCCAAGGATGCTGGGATTACAGGTGTGTGCTATCATGGCTGGCTACTGAGCCCTTGGATTATATTTCATTTGCTGAGTAAGCTTCTGTTTCTTTTCTTCTCCCTTCTTCCTCTCCCTCTCCCTCTCTTCCTCTCCTTCCCACCCTTTTTGAAAAGTGAAAAAACAGACTCTTGCTATGTCCAGGTTGGTCTTGAACTTGTGGGCTTAAATGATTTTCCTGCTGCAGCCCTGGGCAGGTGGGCCTGCAGGTGTCCTGCACAAGTGTGTTTTTTCATGTGTGCCTTGAGGAAGGCCTTGGACCTGGGAGCTACGAAGGATATAGGAAAAAACAAGGTCCTGTGATCCAAATCCATAAGATGCCCAGCCTGACCGCACCCCTGTGCAGGGCCCAAGTCCCGCCTCACCTGGCGGTCTGCATACATCTCCCTCCTTCTGCCACGGCCTGCCATCACTTGGTGCTTCCTTCCAGGGCCAGGCAAGATGCCAGTTCACTGCCCAAGTCAAGGGGCCTCCTACTATGCTGCTGTTCTTTCTCTCACAGGTATTTTCACGATGCTCAAGTATGAATTTATCTTGAATACTAATCTCTGTGCCCACCACTGCACTTCCGTTTCTGCGGCCTAAGAGACGTAGGAATTTGTTCAGGGCTTTAACCAAACACAGTGCCCGGAATGCCGTAGATGCCAGGGCTTTGCTCTAAGGGACAAGAAAGAAATGTAAAGTGAGCCGTGATTTATCCAACAGATTGTGCTGCTTTGGTCTGGAGCACACAGGCCTTGTGGAACCCTGTGGTGTTCCTCTTCCTCTAGAAATAAAAATGGAAATTTCTTTGCTCTAGGCAAAATACACATGGCATTTTCTGTCCTGTCTGCCCTAGTCGTTCCGCCTCTCTTTTCCCTTTTAGGGCCTGTCTTAGAGATGACCTGAGGCAGTCTGGGTCTTGATCTGTGTGAGGAGGGCGAGACAAGCCTCCTGTTCTGTTGTGTGGAATTCTAGACACTATTTTGGGACCTTTGGGATATGACACTCATTTTTTCCTACAGCCCTGGTGTCATTTAGAGCAATAGCCCCTGCTGCTGGCCAGAGTGGTGAGGCGGCCGTGGAGCGACTGTGCCTCCGGGTGACTGTTCCTTCAGGCAGTATCTCAACCCTCCTGGAGCTGGGCCTGCTTTGCAGGACTTGCCTGGGAAAATGTCTGTGAAGAACCCGAGGGCCCAGTGAAGTCATGTCTGCAGCAGTTGGAGCATCAGGGAAGAAAGAGGCGCTCTGTGCAGTTGGTGCCTAATTATTAATCAGACTTTCTTTGGTCCGAGGGCCGGGGAGATAGCTCAGTAGAAGAGGCGCTTGCCAGGTCCTGAGTTCAATCACTGATACTGCAAAAAAAAAAAAAAAAAAAAAAAGATTTTCCTTGGTCTACTCAGCCCTGGGTTCGCCTTCTGCTGCGGCTCAGCTGCCAGGAGTCACTAGCCTGTCCCCCGCCCCCCTGCTGGCACAGCAGCCCAGACTGTAGATAAACAGGACTCTGGGCTACTCCTTGGTGTGTGGAACGCAGATTGCAGGCCAGTCCTTTGCCGGCCTTCAACACCCACTTTCCTCTACCTGGTTCCTCCTTCAGCCTCTTTTGTATTGCTGGGCGGAAGTGGAGTGTGGAGAGCATTTGAAGTCTCTGGTCTTCAGCGAGCTGCTCATAGCTGGGGAAGCACACGTTAGGGTCTTCTTCCCAACCTGTTTGCCACTGGGAGTCAGTCTCCTCAGTCTGACTGTGTTCACTTTATCACAGTGGCAGAAGGACCCCTATGTTTTGTTTTTCCCTTCTTACTTAGCATCAGATTTCAACCCGAATATCACACGCACACACTTTCTTTGGCTGGGGACGGAACCTCAGGCCTCACATGCCTGAGTGAGCGCTGTGAAGTGTCACAGCCTAGGTCTGCTGCATGGTGGGAGCTGCAGTGAGGAAGGCTGACCTGCAGGCCAGTGATGGTAGGAGTCCAGGTGTGCAGACGTCGGAGACCTGGCTCTTTGCAGGCTCTTTGCAGAGTAGGCCTGACCTTAAGACTGCTTGTCCTAAGAGTGAATCTCATTACTGTGCAGGGCTTCACTTTGGACAGGCTTGCTGTCAGCGCCCCAAGACAGGCCTCAGGGCTGGGTTTACTGCCATTCTCTCTGCTCTGATTAGTTTGCTGCTCTTCTTTTCATCTTCTCTCTGGAATTTGGCATTGCACATTCTTAGGAAATCCTTTTTTTCTTCTGTGAAACTTACGGTTTTCAGGCTGGCCAAATAGCTCAATGGATTAAAGTGCCTGCAAGCAGGTGCAGCGGCCAGGGGTTCAATCCCCAGAACTGCTGTGCCGGCCCTACCCTTAGGGCCCATTTAGATGGCAATTGAAACTGGGTTTGGTGGCCCGCACCTGTAATCCCAGCTCTTGGGAGGCTGTAAAGAGGCGGATCACTAGGAGTCCCATCTAGTAGTGAGACCCTGAACACCCTGTAGACTGTTCTCCCCCCAAACCCAAAACAAAACAAAATAAAAAACCCCAGAAACTTACAGTTTTCTTGGCTCTCTGTCCCTGTCTTCATTCATTTGTTTGTGGTAGTGGGGAGCTCAGAGACTTGGCACTGAGCTACATACCCAGCTTTTTTATGTTTTTGAGACAAAGTCTGACTAAATTGCCCAGGTTAGACTCAAACTTGAGATCCTCCTCCCTCATCTTCCAAGACCACTGGGATTGTAGGTATGTTCCCCTTCACCTGAGTAGGTTATTTACCTTTAAAAAGTCTGTGTGTATGTGTGTGTGGGAGTAGCTGTTTGACCATTAGGCCTTCTTTGCAGTTCTCAGGCTGAAAAGAACAGCCTCTCTCGAATAAAGATAAGAAATTCCTGAGGGCAAAAGAGTCTTCCTGCCAGCAGCTCAGGAACTGTGATGTGCCCTTGGCCTGGCATCTCTGCCCCGCTCTGTTCTGGTTGCATTGGCCTTTACTGTAGCTGGATTGCGAGCCTTGGCTGGGGGACTTCGGTTTTGCCCCTCCCTTCCATAAGGGAGTGGGTTCCCTTCCGCTGCTTGCACACGTCGGTGGCCCGCAAGAGTACAGATTGGATTTCGTCTTTAAGTGAGGTCTCCTATTTCACTCTAGTGTTTTACTTTCTTGAGCTCCTGTTTTCTTGTCTAGTATTTGATTTGGGTTTGTTTGGTTTTTGAGACATGGTTTCACCAAGTAGCTCCAGCTGAGCTTGAACAGGCGCTCCTCCTGCCTTGGCCTCCTGAGTGCTGGCTTACAGGTGTGCACCAGCGTGCCCAGCCTTTGGTAATCCACCATCTCCAGTCCTTCCCTGCAGCAAACTGCCAGCTGCACTTGGCGTTCAGCAAGTGCCAGTCTAGGCTGTGGCCAGATAGTGTGATAGTCGAGATAGTATTGATTGAGCAGTTTTTGGCCAGGCCTTGTGGAAGGTGCTTTAGAAACACATTCTACCATTCACTCAGAAATACCTTGTAGTTCCTGGACCTGTCCCCACACACAGGTGAGTCAACTGACTGCCAGGCAGAGCCCTCGCTGAATTCCTGAGCCTGAGGTCTTCGCTTCCAGAGTGTTGGGCATGGCTCTGCCTCTGAGGAATTTTCCACTGAGGACGTAGAAACAGTGGCAAACAATGCTGTTTGCCTGTGAATAAGCATAGCATTGTTTGGAAGTTTGATGGTGCTCAAAGGTGGAGGAACTGGGAAGGGTCTAGAGGAGGTGAGGGTAGCCTGTGGGCCCCGCTGGTTTCTGAGTGTGTCGGTGGCCCAGAGGAACGAGCACTGAGACGGTAGACAGCACACCAGAGCAGGGGCAGGGTCTCAGGAGAGGTGGGGTGCGATTGGGCAACTAGAGCCAGAGGGATTTGTCAGACCAGAGACATGTGCAGCAGATGACAGGCAGGTGTGTATGGGGTTTAAGCAGAAGGCACGGGAGAGAATGGAAGAAGAGCAGTGATGTGGCAGCAGGAGGCAGGGCCTTCTCAGGAGAGGTGCTGTGTCTGTCTCTAGGCCCACAACGTGGCTGCTGGAACTCAGGCTTAGGATGCACCACATCCCCAGCCCTCCTTATGTATTTACTGATTTGAGAGGGGCTGGCCAAGTTGCCCAGGTGGGACTTCGTGATCCTTCTACCTCAGTCTCAGATTCTGTTTTTTACCTCTTAATTGTTCCCTCCCCCTGTGGCCTTGAGGCCCAGTGCCCTCTTCTGGGCCTCAGAGTGGCTATCCGACTGAGGTTCCTGGTGGTTGATAGACCACAGACCATTCTTGGCATGTGGCAGTGGAGGACACCGAGTACCTGCAGTGTGGGAAAGGTGCAGGGTGCGGAGCTCAGGGGCCTGGATCTCACTCCCGGCCCTGTGGCTTCTCAGATCAACAGAATTAACCTTCCTTCATTCTGTTCACTTCACTCATCTGTAATTTGCAAACCGCCATTGCTATACTCATAGGGTCTTCTGGATTAAAGTGGTAATGGACAGAAATACAAAAGCTGTTCAGCGGCTCCAGATTCTGGGATCAAGTGTCAGCTCTATCACTTCCAGTGTGACTCTGGACACATTGCTTAACCTCTCTGTGTCTTGTCTCCTTTCTTCCTTTCTTCTTTTTGTACCTGGAATCAAACTGAGGACCTTGTACTGACCATGTTTTACCTGTAAAACAGGTTGGTGGGGGGAGAGGTTGGGAACATCTTAACGCCTGGCACATTAAGAAGTGAGTTGTAACTGTTATTGTTAGTGGCCTCTTCACCTCCATCATTATCACCACCAGCACAGTGCTTGGATGACGTGAACTGAAAGCATAAAGCCTCCAAATGTAGGGTAAGAAGTTGCTGCTGGTCACTGTGAGGACGTGATGTGCCTGCAGCACTTTTCGTACGTATTGGAGTTGTAACCATCTTGTGCCAGTTGTGGAATCTTGTAGAGATTCCAGGTATTGCCGAAAGCTTAAATGAACTCAGGCTTTGTTTTCTGATGTAGATCACATCTTTTCTCAGGCTCATAAAGAGTTGCTTTTTGGGGGCCGGGGAGATGGCTCAGTAGGATAAGCGCTTGACTGACAAATGCAAAGATCTAAGTTCAATCCCCGGTTCC
>NW_004524630.1:11870437-11914564 GCF_000260255.1 Octodon degus | reverse complement strand
AATTTATTCTGATTTATTTCATTTATGAGTATAGCCTTTATTTTTTTTTAATGTTTTTTTTTTTTAACATTTATTTATTGTGTGTGGGGGGCCAGCTCAGCCCACCAGGGGGCGGGCTGGCTGGCATGTGGTGCTGGGGGATCGAACCGCAGTCCCTGTGCTTTGCCAAGCTTGTTCCAAGTAGGTGCTTTAGACCACTGAGCCATCCCTCCAGCCCTATAGCCTTTATTTTAACAGTTCTCTTTTTAAATAGAAAGAGAACGGAGGGAGCCAGGTGCAGCGCAGTGGCACATACCTGCCATGCCAACTATTCAGAGGTTGAGGCAGAAGGGTCACAAGCTTGAGGCCAGCCTGGGCAGTGTACTGAGATGCTGTTACAGGGGGGCAGGGTTTGTAGCCCAGGGAGATCACTGTCTTAGCAGGAAACACTGGGTTCGATCCCCAGTATAGGGGAATAGTGGAGAGGAAAGGAGCGAGAAGAGCGAGTTTTCTCCCTCCGCTGGAGGGACAGACAGGTCAGCCCTGCTTGATCTGCCGGGTCACAGCGGCCCCATGGGAAGCTCTGCACCTGCTGTGTCCACTGGCCATGGTGTTTCTGTTTGGGAGTGTTTATCTTCTTCTGTCCCAGATCCAGACTGGGTAGTGTATCTTTAGCATTGCAGTTCACAATTTAACAACAAAGACCAGGGCCTTGTGACTACTTCTGAAAGTCCTCAACAACTTCTTGAGGCAGCAGTGGTGTCCAAGTCTTGAATTTATCTATGTAGAACTTTTTTTTTTTAAACAACAAAACTGAAATCAGTGAGTCTTGTCCTTTGTAGATGAAGTGCGAACTGCTTTCTGAGGACTGGCTCATACCAGAAACCAGCTGGTTTTAAATGGCTGCAGATCTTTAAAGGAGCAGCTTACTGTGGCCACAGTCCCACTCCCAGAACCCTGCTGTCTGATGCTGAAGGGTCCATGCAGCCTGGAGGTCTGCTATGTGACAGCTGGCAGAGCCATGTGCTCTACTTTTATGTAGGGTCAGGGTCAGAGTTCTGCGAGGCTGATCTCCTTGGTATCCCTCTTCCCCACCTAGTCATGGTTGGTAATACCGTGGACAGGGGGTGTGTGTGGAGATAGCAGACAGGACCCCTCCCCCATTAATCATGGGTTAGAGTGTCAGAAAAGTAAAGATTTGTCATTTGGGGTTCTCTGGCACTGGCAGCAGTGTCTTGTATATAGAATTGTGTCCTCAGCTAGCAGATGCTTTATAAATGACCCAGAGACTGGGCTTTGCATATTTGGCCTGTGTCGTGCAGTATAAAAAGGCCATCAGAAATATGTGATGGGAGAGCTGGGTACAAAGGGACACGGAGTGACAGGGTGGCAGGGCACATTGGCCCTCCTCCAGCTTTGCTGTTCTTGGATTTCCCACTTGAGCTGAGGAAGACAGGCTGATGTTTTTGGCCGTGGACCAGCTCCTTTCTTTATTCTTGTAAGAACACAGACTCCTAGCTCTAGAAGTAGTGCCATTTTCAGTACTTGATTTATAAGGTCCAGTGGCCAGGTGTTATACTGCAGGGCAACTATCCCCCCTCCCTTTTTTTTTTTTTTTCTTTTTTTTTTGAGACAGGGTCTCACTGTGTAGTTCAGGCTGGTCTCAGTGGACACTGATATATATCCTACTTGCCAAGTCGGTCATGAGTTGTGTGACGAAAGGGTGCTCTAAAAGCAGGTGGGGCTCAGTGCAGGGTCTTCCTGGCATGCTAGGGGGTGTCAGAGGTACTCTGCAGGCCCTAACGTTCTCCTCTCCTTGTGTTTCCACAGAGGATGCATAGCCGTAGCCACCTCTTATGGTTTGTATCTTAAATGTCCCCTGGGGCCCCTATGATAACGACCTGGTAACCCGGTCTAGTGCTATTGGGAGCTGGTGGGTCCTTTTAGGTTAGGTCCAGCCCAGTGGGAGGAAGTTAGGTCATTGGGAATAGGTCCTTGGTGGAATATTAGGGCGGAGACCTCTGAAACTATGAGCCAAAAATAAACTTTTTGTTTCTTTGAGTCTCAGGTATTTTGTCACTGTAGAAGCACAAAACGAGTGAAGTAGGCCTGGCATATGTTACCAGCTATCTTATGTTACTATCGATGCCCCTTCAATTGATGTAAAGCCTGGGGGGCAGATAATGGCAGTGCCATTCACAGAGGAATGGCAGTAGGTACCCTGTCGCCTCCTGTGTGGGTATCCTTAACAGTCGTTCCTAAACCTCTGTGTTCAGGAAAGTTATAGATAAAGGCAAGTCATAGGTTATAGAAGTGTTTGCTTTTCTGCCACTGAACAGGATACAGATAATAACTGAGTAAAATCAACAGCTGGTTTATTTGCCCCATGTATCTAATCCGCTTTGTTAATTCTTCAGGATATCTTTGGAAATTGCTTCTCCTTAGCACCTACAGCTACACTTACCATAATTGGGTGCTCACAGTTTATTAAATGCTTTTCCTTTTTTTTTTTTTTTTTTTTTTTTGATAGTAGCAGAGTTCTATTAAAGCTAGGAAAAGAAACAGGCTCTGCAGAGTGAGTTTGAGCCAAGTCAAAGTAGGAAAAGAAGCACACCCTTCCAAGGGCGGCCACCAACCCGGAGAAAATCGTGGCAGCTTCTCCCCTTTTCAGTTCCACGGCCCACGGCCCTTCCAAGGGCAGCCACCAACCCGGAGAGAATCGTGGCAGCTTCTCCCCCTTTCAGTTCCACGGCCCACAGCCTTTCCTTGTTTCTTGTCTCGGCAATCGCCGAGCCCCCTACATGCTGCCTAGCTGAAGTTCCATTTCCCGCCTAGCATCTTGCACCTGCCCTGTAGCTTTGAAGGCTCCTGTCCTCTTCCAAGGCTGCACCGCAGCTCTCCCGCCTGGTTCTGAGAGGCTGCGGCAGCTGCCTGCCTGTCTAGCACAACTTCTCGCCTCCTCCCTCCCTAGTCCTGCCTTGCTGGGCTCTGTGCTCTATCCCAAAGTCGGCTTGACTCCTAACCATGCTAACCTCGCTCGGTGGTGGCAAGCCAGGGCCCTCTCTGTTGGCCCACAGGAGCCACATTGCCCTGCAGCCGAGCATCGGATAACAGTTGTTTTTCTAAACTAAAACCTCAGTGTTCAGGCTTAATTGCAGTGTTGGCACTTCGCAATAAATAAGTGGGTTTTGGATTGCAGTTTGGGCCCTCGGTCTCTAAAAGGTTTGCCTCACTGGTCTAGCTGTATAGTTTAGGAAATTGAATTAGGTTTTTACCTTAATTGGATTTGAAGCCTGTGCAGGGTGGCAATCATCACATGCTATTTTTGTGTGACTCTGCGTGGTCCTCAGATGGTGTGTGCCGTAAGCACTTAGCAGACATTTGATTGACAAACTCACTACTCTGACCATCCTCGTTGGCATAGGAGATTCTTATTAAGAAATACTTTTATCTTTGTCTTGTTTTGCATTCTTTTTTCTGTAGGTCTTACAATCTGTCTCAATTTGCATGAGCACAAAATAGGTTGTATGGATCTAGCTATGAATAGGAACTCCCAATAGTATGTTTTCAAAAGTGAACCTGGCAGTGATACCAAATTCCCCTTTGCCCTTGGGAAGGAGCGGCTGTCGGCTGGTAGATGGCTCTAACATGGCCAAGGGCTGTCACGCCTAGCGTTTGTGGGGCGCAGACCCTCCGGCCTCTTGTGCTTTCTTCTTTCTACCTTGGTTTCCTGCCTTCACCCCAAGTCTGAGCTAGATGACCTTGCCTTCCTAGGAGCACCGAGGGGGCTGCGCAAGGAGCAGCCTGCAGGGGTTGCTATGTGCGGAGAGGCGGGCGTTGGCATAGGAACTCCATTCAGGTGTTCTAGATTTGCTCAGGATTGATAAGGAGCCCCAGAAGCAGATTCTGGGGTGACAGACTGGGTACCCAAGAGTACATGGCCGCGGGAGGCTTAAGAGGCCGGCCTGGAGACCTATGTCCTTTTCTTAGGCCGGGTCTAGGTGGGAGGAGGATCTCTACCAGTGACTGTCCACCAGGCGAGGCTTCTCACAGCAGCGTGCCCAGGCACTTGTCCTGTCCTGGCCTCCAGTAGGCCTGAGAGGAAGGAGATTCTTATGTTTTGTACTTTGGTTCATTTGTTATTTATCTTTTCTGTTCCCAAGACCAAAACTTTGGATTCGCCTCTTGCATTGTCATGCCTCACGTATTTTATCCATAAGCTGACCCTGTCTGCACCACCTTTCCACTTTGGCTCTGAGGGCAGTGACCAGCCCTGGTGGTTCTCTAGGGCAGCCCTCTACTGTCTAGTCCCTGGGTCCCCACCTGGTTTTTCTGCTCCACCTCGTACCCCTAAGTATAGTGTTTTACCCGGCACCCAGAGGCTCCTGTGCATCCCGCCACTGGGCTGGGCAGGCTCCTCGGAGGTTCCTAAACTCTCCCTGTGGAAGAGTGAAAGTGCAGGTTTGCTGACTCTTGTCTCAGAAAAAGAATTTTTAGGACACATCAGTAAGAGACATAGAGGGATTTATTGGGTAGAAATGCAAAGAAATGGGGGGGGGGGCTTGAGCAGGGAGAGGGAAGAGGCAGGAGAGGGGTACATTTTGATCCATAGCTGGGCGTAAGTTACTTGGATGTGACTTCTCAGGTGGTGAGCTGGGATGTGTTCCGCTGTGTGTCAGGCCACCCATGTGGCAGTCTGTTGGAGTGCAGCGTACCTGTGTTTGAGGTAGGGATCTGCTGCCCGCTCATGTTGCCACTCTCTTCTTTTAGATAGGGTCTTGAACTCACTGTGTAGCCCAGAACTCGAGATAATCCTCCTGCCTCTGCCTCCTCCCCTGAAGTACTGGGAGTGTAGGTGTGTGGCACCATGCCCAGCCCTGAATGTGTCTTCATTCCTGCTATCAAGAACAAGTCGCCAACTGCAGGCAGGAACAGCCAGCACCAAGAGAATTTCTGTTTCTGGCTGTAGGTGGAACCATATCTTTGCATGGGTCAGGCCCTGAGAAACCCATCTGGCCATCAGTCCTGGCCCTGCCAGTGCTGTGTGCTTGGGGTACAATCCCCTCTGAAGACAGCCAGTTCAGCTTGACCTGCCCCCGGGGTTTTTCTCTGGCTGTGGGGCATGAGAGGAGACCCAGGCCTCTCAGGAAGACTAACCCAGCTGCAGCTCTGCTTTCTTTTCTTTCATAACCACCCCCAGGGATTACACTGCTACCCTAGAAGTGTGGTCAGCTGGTTCCTAACTGTTGGGCATTTGCATTATAAGGGACAGATCACAATGAGCAACATGGTGGAGGATCTTCTAATGTAGCCTCAGCAGCCTTGAGTCTTGCTGGTGAGGTAGTGACAGAAGGGGGGAGATTTTCGTATTGCGTTTTTCTGCAGGGGGTAGTAGAATATAAGGCGTCCTAAAAGTGCTACAGATTAATTGTAATGGGGTTTGCATCTTGGGTTAAAAAACTCTTGTCCAAATGCATGGGACTAGAAGTATTTCAGATTCTGGAGTTTCTTACATTTTGGAATATTTGCATAGACTTCAAACTCCAAAAGCTTTAGATTCTGGAATAATTCAATTACAGACTTTCAGAGTAGAGATGCTCAGGTAAAGTAGTATTTTGATTGGTGAGGAAAATCTATACGTTCGCATTAGTCAGGGTCCTCACTGAGCCAGCGCCTGCTGTTTCTCTTATGAGTGATGTGGGCTACTGAAGGCCTTGTGGTGTTCCTTCTTGCCCTAAACTCCCCCGGAAAAGCTCTGCTCCTACTTTAATATCAGGAGTATTGCTACTTAAGGACTCCAGCCGAGGCTGTTTGGGGCAAGCAGGTCCCACCTGATAAGCTGCCCTGTGGCGCCCGGCCTGTCTGTGCGTGGGGCCATCTTATCTCCTTCCCAGCTTCCCTTAGTACATGCAGGTTTCACTGGGGCTGTTACATCAGTCAGCATTAATTTCAGTTGGTGCAAAATGTGGCTTAAATGTGAAAGATTTTTTTCTTTTCTGTGGGGGAAAAAAAAAAAGTCTAGAACTGAGAAGCCAGGGCCAGTATTTCCTTGGCTATCAAGATTTGGGGTCATTTCTTCTGTGTACAGAGGGGGAAGCCCTGGTTCTATTTGCCATAGGACAATGGGCGTGTGTGCCATGTGGTGGATTACCCGTGAGAGTTTAACTTGATCTAACTAAGCCCCCCCCCATGCCTTTGAGCTACAGTAGTTATTTATTTGTTTATTTATTTGGTACAAGGTCTCACGATACAGCTTAGACTCAAAATGATCCTCCTGTCTCAGCCTCCCCAGCGCTGGGATTAGAGGCACGTGCCACTATACCGAGTTTTGGCACAGTGCACCCGGGGTTCCAGGGCCAGCATGGCATGCAGTATCAGGATCAAACCCGGGTCCTACTGCTTGCCAGGCAGGTGCTTAGACCACTGAGCTATTTCCCAGCCTGAGCCTACAGTAGCGATGGCGAACCTTTTAGAGTTTTCAGTGATACAAACAGCCTGCTGTGGCACCGTGACGTAGATTCGCCACCACTGACCTGGGGACTCTGAAGTGAGCTACAGGGTCTCATTTGAGATACTGGTCACTCATACTGGGCTTGAACTTTTGCTCTTCCTGCCTCAGCCTCCCAGAGTGCTGGGATCACAGGTTTGGGGCTTTTCAGACACAAGGTCTATCCCACCTCCCGCCCTGGGCTGGGATATGCCCAGGACATTGTCACTGACACTTCAAGATGTAGAGCAAATAGAGCTGTCAGGAGAAATGCAAGGTTCATCTCAGCCAGGAGTGACTTGTGAAGTGTTAACTGGTGAGGATTAAAGGAGCATATTCTGGGGAGCGGGTAGGTGTGTGTGAGTGAAGGTTTTTGTCCTCAGTGGACCCCTCCTGGTGCTGACTGTTCCTGCTTCTTGGGTGCTGCAGCTGCCCTGGGTGAGCAAACCCTGCCTGAAGGACCCAGGCAGAGTCTCTTTAAGGGGGCAGGTATGGCAAGGGCTTGGGGACAGGCAGGGCACTTGTGGCAGAGTTGGGCTGGAACAGAGTGGTGGCTCCCACTCCCAGACCGGGGCTTTGATTGTCTAGGACTCCCCAAGCCAGGGAGATGGGGAGGTGGGAGGCTGAGGAAAAGGAGACAGGCCATCACTGCAGGTAACTTCCTGGAGAAAGAGCAAAATGCACATGGAGTCCCTCACTAGAACCCGAGGCTCAGTGACCTGGTCAGTCACATACGTTTGAATGCAGTGGTCTAAGTTCATATCCTTAGCCTTGTCGGATTTCTGTCTCTACCATTTTGACTGATTCAGGGCTGTGTGCCTACCATGTTCCAGGTGGTGCTGGGTGCTCAAAATAATAGTAGTGAGCCCAGCACATAAAAATTCTTACCATCGCGGAGATTTATTCTAGCAAGGGAGAGAATTTCCTGCCCTTTTTCAGTACTGGTTTCCTGTGTTAGATGTTCTTTTTCTCAGACACTTAAGTGAAGTGTGTCTTTATTGACTAATGGGATATTGAAACTTCCACCCTACTCCTGCATATGAAAGGCCCAGAGAGTTTAGGCCTGCTGAGACCCAGAGGCTTCCAGGAGCTCTGGCTTAAAACCTGGGAGGCATGAGGGCTTTCCCTTCAGGTCATGCCCATCTGCCCCTGGGAAGGGCAGTCTTTACTCAGATGGGATTGCTTTGCCTACCCCTGCAGTAGTTTATATTTACAAATAAAAATACTTGCTTAAAATAAAAAAAAGTTGTTTTGAATTTTGAGGTGGGAAAAAATAAAGGTTAAGAGATGAGCTCCAATAGAGTCAGTTTCTGAGAGGTTCCTGTAGTTCAATTATCTTATTTTTTATTTATTTTTAAAGAATACAAAATAGTGGTAGAAAAAAACAGCATTAGAAACAACACAAAATTTCACTAAACAAAGTAATAGGAATTCAGCAGTGGTTGCTGTATTACATGATGCTATCTTCAAATTAGTTGTTCACATTTTTTTTTCTTTTTTTTTTTTTTTTGCGGAACCGGGGATTGAACTCAGGCCCTTGCGCTTGCCAAGGAAGCACTTATTCCACAGAGCCATCTCCCCGGCCCCAAAGGTTTTTTTTTTTTGGCAGAACCAGGGATTGAACTCAGGACCTTGCACTTGCCAGGGAAGCACTTATTCCACTGAGCCATCTCCCCGGCCCCTACTTGTTCACATTACCAGATATAAACATATAACATTCATTTAAAGAAGAATAACAATACAAAGAAGTTACAAGAAATTCAAAAGAGGGGAAAAATCAGAGTACAAAGAAAAAAAAATTAAGCATTTAACTGCATCTTTCAAAAGTCCAGCAGAAATTGACAATAGAAATCCACATAATTCTACATATACACTTAAATATATCTTTGTCCCTTCTTTCATTTGTCCTTTTCCTGGTCCCAGTTTTTCCTTTCCATTGAACAGTTTATTTCCCTTTCACATTATCTGTTGTACCTTTTAGATTTTAATTATTCTTTCAGATTCTCACATTAGCAAGATAATATGATATATAGTCTACTTGTTTTAGCTAGTGAATTTATTTCTGCTGGAGTTTTGTCCAGGTCTGATGAATACAGAATATCAGTTAAATGTTTTTGTCTTTTTTTTTTTTTATAGGGAAGGGCCTACAGGGTGTCCAGACTCATAGTGATCTGCCTGTTTACAGCCTCCCAAGAGCTGGGATTACAGGCACACACCACCACGCTCAATCTCAATCACTGTTTCAGTGTGCCTGGGGGCAGGCCTGAGGATTAAGACCCCCCCCCCCCCCAGGCACTTTAATCTGCTGAGCTATTTGGCCGGCCCTACTTTTTTTAAAAATTTATGTATTTGGTACAGGGTCTTGCTAAGCAGCTTGGACTAGTAGTGATCCTCCCGTTTCAGCCTCCACAGTGCTGGGATCACAGGCGTGCACCCCCACATCTGGTCTTGGTGGTCGGCTCTCTGGTTCCGGACAGGGCCAGCATGTCATGCAGTACCAGTACTGGGGATTGAACTCGGGCCTTTGTGCTTGCCAGGTAGGCACTTAGACTGCTGAGCTATCTCCCTGGCCCTTGTCTGCCTACCTTTGGATCAGACACAGATGCCCGAAGATGGGCACCTCCCTCAAGTCAGCAGAAAGAGGAAGGAAGATAGCAGGAGAGCACTTTCCAGTAAGCAGCACTTGCACGGTTTAGAGTGAGCTGTTCATCTTGTGTTTGTGTGACCTGTGGAGCGGAGGATTCTGGTTTGTCTCCACCACCAGTTTGCTGATGTGCAAGATCGGAGGCAGGGCCCCATGATGGTTGTCATTGCCATCTCTAGCTTATAGTGCCTACAGTGTATCAGGCACTGTAGGGGTCACTTTACATGGTACTGCCTTCCTCTGAAGTTGTCTTTTGTTGGAAAAAGCAGAGGTTATGAGAAAGTCCGTAAAGTCACATGGGTGGGGAAAGGACTGAGATGAGATTACACTGTCTCCTTGGGGCTTAGGCCCCAAGCCCTAAGCTGCGTCTAGATCCACACGCTGGCAGTGTTGTGCCTGCGGGAGCTCTGGAATGTCGGTGCGCTCTGCGCTTCTTAGCCCTATCTGTGCAACACCCCAGCCTAGAGGTGGGTTTCTTAGCAACAAGTCATAAAAGTTGAGATTTTTGTTCTTGTTTAGTATTCACTTGACTGCTGAGCCTCTTCCTTATATTCGATTGCTGTTCCCACTCCTGTTCCCCTCACTCCCACAAAAAGTACCCAGGTTGACGTAGTTCTGCCTCAAGTCCAGAACTGGGACGCATCTTACACTGGGAGAGTGGAGTGTGGTGGGAAGTTTGAGCTTGGCTGGTGTCTCAGATCGTGTTCTGCTGCTATAACTACATACCGCACAGTGGGTAATTTAGATGTTTATTCAGCTTATGGTTCTGGAGGCTGGGAAGTCTCTGAAGGCTTGGTGCTGCTGTGTCACAACATGGCAGAAGGGCAAGCTAGCACATACTACAGGGAGGAAATCGGCTTGAATCATCTTTGTATCCTATGATAAGGGCATTAACCCTGGTGCGAGAGCAGGGCTCCCACGCCTGTTTACCTCTTAAAGTCCCACCTCTCAACACTGTTACGACACAGTTACATTTCACCAAGAGCTTTAGGGGACTTCCCAGCCATAGCCCTTGTTCATATGTCCTGCCTCGGCATGCCAGAGCTGGTGCTCATTTACTCCATTTATGACCTGGATGCTGGGGATTTCCTTGGTGCTTCTGAAACGAAATGAAGACACGTGGTTGTTGACAGGGTCTGGAGAGAGGAGAATGGGAGGTTGGGGAGGCTGGCAGATGCCTGCGCTGTTTAGGGAAGTGTTTACCTGTTTCTGGGTGGTAGCACTTGGCTACCAACAAAAAGCCTAACCATTCACCAAATCCAGTCCTGTCTTTTGACAGAAAAGGAAAATGAATCCTGCAAACCAGTAAGTGTCCTTCCCAGGTTTGGGTGGCCTGCAAGCCAGCTGGGCTCCACCTTGAGCTTTCATGTCAGATTGCACTTGGTTCTAGCTGGTTTCGTGCTTGCAGGGCACCTTAGGAGAATGTGAAGACATGGGCTTTCCAGAAGTGAATCAATAAATCGCTTTCTTGTTATTCCATAACCAGACTAATGTTTGGCTTCCAGGAGACTTTTAGCAGTCATCTCCCTCCTCAACTGTCCTGGATTTGGAGTTTGACCTTGAACAGATCCATGTTTTTTCCTCTGTGCTTTCAGTTTTTCCTTTTGTCAAGTCGGAACTATAAGCACTAGATGATGAACTTAATGTAGGACAGCAGGCAAGGGAAGGTATCGTAAAGGGTCTTCATCTTTCATACCCTTTAGGAATAAAATTATGAGGCTTTTTTCCATTGCTAACTCTTATCCTCAGGAGTGCGTGTGGTAGACAGAGCTCAGATAGAATTTTCATTTTGTGAGCATGAAAGTAGATGTCGCAAGGTTATGTAGCTTGTGTCAGTGACAGAGTCCTGCTTCAGATCTCAGTCTGAATTTTGAATCTAGTGCCCCCAGCCATCTTACCCCACCTCTTCACAAACAATGCACACGATGCAGGGTCACTGGGGTGACCTTTCCTTACTGTCTGGCTTCATTTCTGGTTGCTGAGGAACTTGGTGCATAAGGGCAGTGCCACTTTGTCCGAAATAGCAGAGGAAGTGGTCCAGCCAGGAAGTGAGGCCACACCACAAATGGCCCAGTTGGAAAGACCACAATTCTCGCCCTTCCCTGGGAGACCCATCCTGGTGGGCTGGTACAGGGCGCAGTTGACAGTGGGATTTCCTTTCCTGCTCATTATGGATGGCAAGCAGTTAAAAATGTCTCATGAAGCATTGTTGGGCTAGTGGCCGGGCATATACCGAAGTTCGTGGCTTGAAGCCTTTGAGCATCACCAAGTAGTGGAGGAGTGGGGCTGCCTTCTTCCTGAGTCTTACTACTGCTGCTTCGATTATCAAAGTCCTTCTCTACTTCAGCCTTATTACCAAGACAGTCAATAGAAACTCTTCAAAGAGAATTAAATCTTGTAAACCCTGGCAAGCTAGTGGTACACTAGCTCTCTGTTGCTATCCTATTCCTAAGAATAGGCGAAAGACTTAGTTTGAAGCCGTGGTTGCAGAGGTGTCAGTCCGTGGTCACCTGGCCCCGTGGCTCTGGGCCTGTGGACTCCATGGGTCTTGGTGGAAGTGCGTGGCGGAGGAGATCTGCTCAGTTTATGGTGGCTGGGTTGCCAAGGTAGATGGGAATGGGCAGGAGTCTCCGTGTTTCCTCCAAGGGCACATCGCCAGTGGCTTAACCTTCCCACTAGGCCCCACCTCTTGGAGGTTCTGGTGCCCCAAGTCTTTGACACAGGAGTCTTTGGGGGACTGTAGCAAGTAGCGAGACAGTGCAGGAGTGTTTTTATTGTCTTTGTGCTGAGATGGCGATTGAGACTGGGCGTGGTGGCATGCTCCTGTAATCCCAGCACTTGGGAGGCTGAAAACAGGAGGATCACTACCAATCTCTGTAGTGAGACCCTGTTGTCTCTGTATTAAAATACATAATAAAATAAAAATAAAACAAACAGCTGTGCCCGGAGTGGTTTGCGCATCTGTGCTTCTCCTTTGCTCGCGTTTTCCTCTCTTCATCCTAAGTACTCCTCACTTCCTGAGCACGCACTGCCCCAAACATCTCCAAACTCTGCTTGGTCTTCTGTGGACTCCATTTCTGATTCACTTTTTACCTTCATGGGCCAGCCACTCCAGGTAGTCTTTTCGAGTACTAGGCTTCTTGTTGGTCAGCAGTGGGGACGGTGTAAGGCACTGTTAGAAGTGCAGCGTCAGACGCCCTGTGCAGACCTGCAGATTTGGAATGTGCATCGCCGTGGATCCCAGGGTCCTTTATCACAGAGAAACATTTGTCTTTCCGCAAGCTTCAGGTTGTACTCACTTTTCACCTATTATTAGTTACCGCTTTATTTCCTCTTATAGAGGTGGGGTTTTTTTGGTTTGTTTTTTACTGTGATCTCGTTGCAGCAACTGACGCAGCCTTGGTGCTGAGCAGGCCCTAATCACTATCCGTATATTGTTGGGCATCCCTTTCTTTGTGGGGAAGGGGTTGAAGCATCATCTCTGTGTAGCCCAGGCTGGTTTTAAACTCACGATCCTCCCGCCCCAACCACCTGAGTGCTGAGATTACAGGCGTAAGGCACTACTTTCAGCTCCAACCATCAATATTTGTTAGCACATTTGTTAGGGGATATAAGGAACTGAACAAGAGGTGTAACATGCGGTAAAACATTTACTACAGAAAGGTAAAAGGGGGGAAGGACACAATAAATTTGAATCTCGCAAGCAAGACAACATCTGGGGAAGGGGCAAAGACGTTGGAGCCAGCTGCGTGTGCTCAGGGCTCCTCCCGGCCCGATCATTGCTCGCTGTTTGGGAACAATCCTGGAGAGTCAGGGATCCTCTCTGAGCGAGGGTATCATACCTACAGTGTTCTGCGGAGGACGGGATGCAGTAACGCCAGGCACGTACATAATGCTGGCACAGAAGTGCCCTGTAAGTGGTACTAAGATGCGTGGAATGAATGCACTCATTCACCCAGCCGTAGCTAGAATCTTTAGTTACTTGAATTGGGCTCTTTCTTATCTGTGACGTATCTTCTGTTTTCTAAAGGGAACAAAATGAAGGCGGTGCTCTTGAGCGTCATGCTCCATTTCCTCCCTTGTGTAGTTCATGAGTTCTCGGATAAGCCATCAGCTTTAGGGTCCTTGTCCTGTAGGAACATCAGTGTGTGGGAGGAGCATCAGCAGTGTGGGCCACCTGGCTGCAACGTGAGGACAGGAGAACTGGGGGTGGGGGACACTGGCTCCCCACATCTTCTCTTTGTGTTTATGCTATATAAAACAAGCTCCCAGGAAGTGAAATCTAATCACATAACCATCCTGGGAGTTCTCCAGAACCCTGCTAGAAAGTCAGCAAGGATTGGCCGTGCAGTAGGGATGCCCTCCTCCAGCTCTTAGCCTTCTTCCTGCCAAGTTGCTGCTTCAAGAGAACCAGAGCAGGGCTGTAAGGGCCACTATTGTGTGTTCCCACGCCAGAGCAGGACAGGGAGAGTGGAGGCTTGCTGATTGCAAAAGGGCTTTTGCATTGGCAGGAGGTGGAAGGGAGGTGGTGGCAGGTCAGTCTGGTGCTCGGGGGCTGCCGTGCGCTCACTGCATGCCGCGAGAGGCCTGGGAAGCTGGAGATGGCAGGGTTAATGTCATGGACCTACACTGAGAATTTAAACATTACTTTTTTGTCACTGAACCCTTGATGTCTGTCATGCTGGGTGTAGATGAACTCACAGATGAGAATCATTGTTAACCAATAATAGTTGAACTATCATTCTCTTTATTTGTGAATAATAATAATAAAAAAACCAGAGTGTCCCATGCTTCTCATTTGCTGTGTCTGAGCCATGTATGAGAAGTCATGTTACAGTCCTTTTTTAACTCTTGAAGTCGTCAAAACTTCTTCCTGTACTTCCAGTTTTATAGTAAAAGTCATTAAAAAGCTCCGTGGTGGGTGGGCTTGTTTCCACGAGTGGGCAGTGGCCACTTCAGTTGCAGTGGCTGAGATGTGGCCCTGGAGAAGAAAGAGAAGGGTGCCAATCCAGCCATGTGGCATCAGAACTTTGCGCTCATCTGAGATGACCACAGACATTTTCTGTGTGGTATTTCCTGTGAAGTTGGCCTTTGCTCTATTTGGGGTTTAAGCACTTCTACCCCTCCCGCTTTTAGCCTGGACTTCTCTGGCTGTGCTCTTCCAAGTGGGAAGCCGGGCCAGGGATATCAGCTCTCACAGCCCCGCCGTCCCCACTGGTCCTGCGCAGTGTGCAGGAGAGACAGGGAGGGGCCTTCCCTGGGGAAGAGGGCAGGAAAGACCAGGCGCTAAAAATAGGCTGCTTGCGGCTGCCTAGGTCAGAGGCGGCCCTCTGTGATAACCCAGCAGAGAAGTGCGCGTTTTGGAACAGAGAAGAGAAAAACCAACCAAGCCTCACTGAACACGTGTCACTGCTAACTACGTAACGTTTTGTTGTATGTCCCAGATATGAGGAACTTTCCCAGATTACTTGCTAGTTTTGGGTGTATGTTCCCAGGTCCTTTTTTTCAATGCAAATATATTTTTATTAGCTCATATTAATTTTACGATGTGCCATCATCCTTCTGGGGACGTGTTTGTGGTGTCCATGTGCCTCTGTCTACTCAAGTGTGCATTGCATGTATCTGCATGTATGTCATGAGCTTGTCCCACGCTCCAGCTGCTGAGGTATGCTAGGACTGTGGGTAATTATTCTCACAGAGGGGCCGGGGAGATAGCTCAGTAGAATGAGCGCCTGCCTGGCAAGCGCAAGGGCCTGAGTTCAATTCTTGGTACCACACACACACACACACACACACACACACACACACGAGATAAGTATTCTCACAGAGGCCTTGCTCTGGAGACTTTTTGCACATGTCAAGCGGAGTGTGACCCATTTGCATGGCAAGTGTCCCTACACTAACCCCCTAGCAGCAGTCCTGAGTCACACACAAAGCATACCCAGCGTAGGCCAGGGCTTCACACCGGGGCCATCATGGTCGCAGAGCAGACGGTCAGACTCAGCTGTGTCAGCTTTTGGTCCAAGCTGCCTCATCCCCCTTCTTTTTGTTGTTTTAAGAAGTAGGAATTTCCCCCCACGAAGCTGAGGAAGATGAAGTCTTTCTTGGCCTTATAAGCTTAAAACTGAGGCAGGTGGACCTAGTCTGGGTAAAAGTGGCGAGTGTCCCCTCTAAGCTACCTAGGACAGCCAAAGGGTACTGCAGGGAAAGCTTCAAAAAGTAGTGGAGATGCCACCTGCTGTAAGTCGTTTGTACCTGCTTGTCATAGCCTGCTCCTAACATTTTGTAGTCTGTTTTTACCGGGAAAGAGTTTCTGTCCTAACCTCCAACAGGACTTCTGAATAGCCCAGTAAGGTGGAGGCTCTGCATACCTCTGGGTTGCCTCTGCCTTCTCTAGTGTAACCCCATGAAGCTCCCTCCCACACTACACTCTTCAGACTGCCGCCAGCTCTGCTCTGCCCCTCAGGTCTCCTGGGTGAAGCAGCCCCTGTGGTAAGAGAGCAGCAGATAAGTGCCTGCGTGGGGCCACCGGCTTGGCTGGCTGCGTGGCTCTTTCTAGTCCCTTTGTCTCGGCCAGCTAAATATGGGCTCCTTGCCCTTAGTCCTCCTCTCTCCCGTCTCTGGACAGAAGTGATGCACTTGTTCTGGTCTTTGCCGCGGTGGGCTGCTCTAGGAGGGCTCGTGGTGGGTGGGGCATGCATGGTAGCATTGTGTGGCCGGTGTGCGGTGGGCCCACACTGCCCCTTGATGTCCAGACCTCAGGGGGAAGGTTCCTTGTGTAAATCTTGCTCTTGTTTTGTTTGGAGGAAGCCTAGGAGTGCAAGTGAGGCGCAGGTACCTCCTTAGTTCTGGCTCTTCTTTCTTTGTTAGTAGGTGCCTGCCCTCACCATAGAGGTTCACTCTGTGTGTGTGTGTGTGTGTGTGTGTGTGTGTGTGTGAGTTGGATGGTCAGGAAGCCCGCAGTGGTATCAGCAGAGCCTGCTGCAGGGCAGGGCCACGGTGGATTTTAACGTGGGCCCAGTTTTGTGTCCTCTTAGATTTTCATGCACATTAGAGGAGGAGGGCAAAGCAAGCACAGGGCCCCGGGTGGCTTCTTCCCATGGACTGTGGGCCCTTCCCAGACCTGGGAAGCAGTGTAAGGGAGAAGGTGGAGACTGAAGTAGCAGGGTGGGAGGGGGCGGAGTCTCCTGCTAGGGCTCATGGGAAGTGTAGTTGGCCACAGTCAGGCCTGCCGCATAGAGATGGAGTCTACTGTGGTGTGGACATGGGGTCACATGTTTATTGGTTTAATTTCAGCTCTGGTTTTACCATTAAAAAACAAACAAACAAACAAAAAAAAAAACCAGAAAGCCAGATGTGGTGCACACCTGTAATCTCAGCATCCTGGGAGGCTGAGGCAGGAGAATTAGATCTGAGCACAGCTTGAGCAACTTAGTGACTTACTGAGACCTTGTCTTTAAAAATTTTAAGAGACACATAGGGTATAGCTCAGTGGGAAGGCCCTGGGTTTAATCCCATATTTTGAACAATAAAAATTAAAAAAAAAAACAAAGCAGGGTTCCTCTGTATGAGCAAGAGATTCTATTTAATGGCATCTGATAGGATGTGTACTGTTTATAGTTATCAGCATCTCGAGGGCTGCAGTGATGGTAGCGGAAGCAGACAGCACAGCGATTGCTGAGTAGCTGTTATGAGACTGCTTCCACCTCCTGCACCCAGACACCCTGTCCTCACGTGGCTGTTCGAAGTCACAGCAGTCTGTGCGTCTTAACATGTTCAGCTGCACCATATTTCAGTTAAAAATGCAGTTTCTCAGGGCTGGGGTTATAGGTCTTCTGCAGAGCACTTGCCTAGCACGTGCATGGCTCTGGGTCTCTTTCCCAGCACTGCTTCCCTCCCCGGAAAGGGAGAAGGAAGAGCAGGGAAAGAGGGGGACGCAGGAAGAAAAAGCAAGCTAGTGAACATAGTTTTTCTCTCCTATAGCTGTGCGTGAACCCATGCAGGCCCATCTCTCGGGACCTGGTCCCTTGGCCCTCCCATCGCTTGAGTCTTTGGGCCCAGGAGCTCACTGCTTGATTCCCAGGAGAGCTGCACGCACCACTGCTGGGGGCAGGCTTTGCATGGAATGTGGCCCTTGTGCCACCACCGAGCAGAGGTTGGCGGAGGTTGGTCTGCCTTCTCTGTCTCTGACTTTATTGTTTGGGATGTAATGAAATAATGTGCTCCGATGGGGGCGGGGGATCACATTGGCTTGGCCCTGCCGCTGCAAACAGTATTTGCTCTGTGTGTACCCCTTGCTGTCCTGGAGCCCTGTGCCCTCGGCTGCTGCCACCCCCTCTCTCCTTTTGCATATTCTAACCTTGGCTAAACAGCTATATTCATAAGCTTGCTAGTGTTTTCTGGGAGGAAAGTGAACTGAAAATAACCAAGTCCCAGGAATCTCCACCCGTGATGTACAAATACAAAAATCGTTTAGTTTCTGGGTAGAGATCTTAAGTCTGGGCAATCAAATTCTTTTATTCCGCAAGCCCATTTCTTCTTTCAGACTCTATTTGAGAAGATAAATGTGTGCTTCAGTGACAATCATGCTCAGGTGACAATCAGCTCTCCCTAAACTCCCGACTCCTAAACTCCTGACTCCGTCCGGGGTGGGGAGCCTGGGAAGAGGCCACTGGCTGCGTCTTAGGTCAAAGGCTTCTGCTGTCAGTCTTGGCAGAGTGGGGTGAACAGGGAGAAGGGGGCAGGTGCATTCCTGGGGATCTGCAGGCTCTACTGAGGGCAGTACAGGTGTCTGTGTTCTCCATAACAAGCCTTTCCTTCTGCTCATCTGCCCTGTTCATCTATAGTTTCATGAAGAAACAAGGTAAAAGAAAAACCTCACCTCGTGCCTTCTCCACCCTTTGTGATCTGACAATGGCAGTGGTTGGTTTCGTACACACAACCTGCTCCACCTTCTCCGTGCTGATTGGTGGCTGATGATGTCATGGTGTAACATACAAGCAGATTGCTTTCTTTGGGACAGGCTTGGCACAGCAGACAGCAGAGTCCTGGCCCTTTTCTTCCTCCAGAGTGCAGTATCAGCTGAGATGGGCACAGGTGCAGCTGGGCGAGGGTGCAGCTTGCTCTGGCCGATTCACAAAGCTGTCTCCAGCACCTAGGCTCTGGGGGCTTCTCAGATACAGAAAGAACCATTGTTTTTCAAGAGCATGCATGGATGGTACAGAAGAGAAAGGCATTTTGAAAGAGCCTGTATTTTTCTGGCCCGAGAAATGGTAGTAAAAGGAGTGGATTCAGCAAATATAATAATCAAAAATTCACTTGTTTTCCTGCAGAACTTAGGTATTCTTCCTGCTGTCAGTATGATTCTGTCATAGAGAGAAATTTCAGCTGGGTAGTGAGAATTCCAGCGCAGGAATTAAGGGAATGGTACAGTTTCAGTTTTGTCTTCGACCTAAAGCGTCCAAGGAGCAGAAGTTACTTTAGAGTTTTTATTTTTTGACAATACTGGAATTTGAACCCAATGCCTTTGCCCTGACCTACATTCTCCAGCTCTTTTTTATTTTGAAGCAAGCTCTCGTTAAGTCACTAAGTTGCTCAGACTCGGCTCAAACTTGCTGACTTCCTGCCTCAGCCTCCTCGAATGCTAGGATTCCAGGCTTGTGCTGCCACCATGCCTGGCCAACCTCCTGGCCACGGCGTGGCGCAGAAAGTGCGCTGCTGCGGACCACGCAGAGCATGCCTGGCTGCTGCCTCACCCGGTGGTGCCCGCCAGACTTAAGCCCCCGCCTGCTGCTGTCGACGTCAGGGACCGACCTCACCTTGTGCTGCCCAGAGGAATGGCTGAAATTGCTGGATAGCTGTCATTTATATTTACCGGGACTATCCAGAAACCTAATCCGGGCCAGATAGCTTCAAAGGGTCTTTCTAACAATACCAATGAGGTCCCTGAGCATCTGAGAAACCTTTTTTCATTTGTTTTTTGTTTTCTTGAAGATAGGGTCTATATGTGTAGTTCAGGCTGGTCTTCCATTCATTATGTAGCCCAGGCTGGTCTCAAACTTAGGACAATCCTCCTGCCTCAGCCTCCCAAGTGCTGGGCTTATAAGCGTGTGCCACAATGGTGGGCTTTTTTTTTTTTTTTTTTTTTTGGTTTTACACATGATCATGACCACAAATTAGCACTTGACCTTATTAGCCGTTTCCAACAGGCTTGGCTGGAAAAGGCATACCACTGTGACTAAGTAGAGAAGCGTGCGTGACAGGCAGCACTTTTGGCAGGACACAGGACAGGGTACACGTCCGTCCCACAGAGCTGACCTTGGTGGGGCTGGGCTATATTTACCCTCCTCCAGACTTTGATTTGCTGGGTGAGAGGAAGCTCTGAAGAGGGCCCAGCCACCACCATCACTCAGCGCTTGGTCTTTGTTTGCCCGCTTGGGCTATGCTTAATTTTGTGCTTCCTTGCAAACATGCAATCACTGGGCTATCTTTAGATAGGTTGTGGTCCAGCCTCACCTCAGGAGAGACAGAACATTACAGCTGGTTTACATCTTCCTGAACAAACCATACAGGCTCAGATTAGACACGTTGTTTTCTTGAATTCTGTGGGAATGTTGCTCAATTCTTTGGTTAGGCAACTGCTCTCTTGTTTTTATTGTTTTAAGGTTGTGGAAAGTAGAGATTTGCAGAATAGGTGGTCAACACATCTGCAGGGGGGAGGAACTGTTTGAAGGTGGATGAGCCTCCGCCCTGTCCTCTGCATGTATGCTGTGCACCCAGGTTTGCCTTCTGCTCCCCCCTTCTCACCCCTGCCCTGATAGCACGTAAGTCAGCTGGAGCGGAGGGTCTCCTGACACCACCATGACTTCTGATTTGATGGATCCTTGGAGGAGTTATTGAAGTTCTGTGCTGGTTCTAAGTGAGCCTTATGTGTAGCCTATGAGGCTGGCCACTAGCTGATTTCAGAATACAGTACAATAAAATATATTTTCCTTCTCTCCCATTTCCCGAAAGTGACACATATACCCATGGTAGTTATTTTGCAAATTGATAATTATGTAAATTATATGGGCAGTGACAGCGGTTGCCTGGTGTGAAGCCCAGCTTGTCTCTGCTTCCAGTTGTTTCATCTCTGTGTCTCCTCTGAAGGACCAGTTGTAGGTTCTCTGAAGGCCTCGCTGACCTGCTGACCCTCCCCTAAGCCCTAGGCCCCTTTCTCCAGAAGAGGAAGGATGCAGGCGAAGGGGGCTGGCCTCTTCCATTGACCTCTGGTTGACAATCTTTCTCTTACCCTAGGGTGCTTGGCTTTGACCTTGGGAGGCAGCAGTGCCTTTGTTCACTTGTCTAGTGGTGGAATCTTTCTGGGCTGAGTCTTCTGAGTCTCTTAGGATAGGTGCAGGCCAGACAGAAATGGTATAGAGCAGTCTGCGCCCCTTGCCTTCCCCGCATGAAGACTGGAGTTGTGGGATCTGGCCTGCAGTGGTCAAGCCCTTGCTCTGTAGGGTGTGACAGATGAAAGAAGTGCGTCACTCATCCTGTGGCCTCTGGGCACCTGGTGAGCAGGCTGGGGAGGAGTGGCAGGCGGACCAGCATTCTGCCTAGGAGGAGTGCACAGGATTTTTTTTTTTTTTTTTTTTTTTTTTTTTTTTGGCAGTACCGTGCATTGAACTCGGGACCTTGAGCTTGCCAGGCAGGCACTTATGTTGCTATATCCCCACCCTGGCTTTTGGCTCTTCATCCTGCCTCAATTCAGTAATTCTCAGAGAATGCTGAACTCTGGCCAGTCCTGAGAGGCAGGGCTTCACAGTTTTTCCATCAAGAAACTAGTCCACAGATCTAGAAAATGTTCCTAAATTGCTCGAGTACTTGATACGTATATCTTCTCCATCCTCAGCCGGGTTTCCCTTTCTGCTTGTATCGCTGCCTGATACATACATCCTTGGGTTTATGCTACCTTTGCATCTTTCTTTGTGGTAGTTTAATTTTTCTTAAAGATATATTCTTTTTTTATTTAATACACATATATTCTTCTGTGTATTTTGCCACAGGTCTTGGGCTTCCCATGGACCTTGTCCCTCCCTGTCCTCTTTGATCTTTTGGGTTTAGTCTTGCTGCTCTAGAGCTGTGTCCCATCCATTTCCCAGCCCCATCAGGTGCTGGTTTCTTCTTGATACTGCAGAAGTGTTTCTCGCCCAGAAGAAGTATTGTTTTTGAAGTTGTGTCCACTTAACCTAGAGCAGGCAGACATTAATAAGGCAGCTGATCACTACACTGAAAACAACTAAGTCTTGGTGCTTCCTTGCCTAGGCTTATGGCCTTTTTGGTGATATGAGGGTGTGTTCTGGTCTAGGGGCAGAACAGTATGGCAGCTGGGATGTTGTGACATCTGGAGCACTGGATATTGGCCTTGGATGTCCATTTCTTTCTTTCTTTTTTAATCTTTTTGAGACAGGGACTTGCTATGCAGTTCAGGGTGGCTGTGAGCTCACTTTTTAGCCCTGGATGGTCTTGAAAACTGGCAACAGTCTTCCTGCCTTAGCCTCCTGGGTACTGAGATTACAGGCGTCTGCCACCAAGCCTGGTGGCTTTGAACATCTTTTGACTTGGGTGTTGTAGTTAGGGTTTACAGGAATTTAATACAGGACACATAATTTATAGGATTATTCTATAATAGTTACCCAAAGAGTCCAATGCAAAAGAATGCAGATCTGTCCACACACTAGAGCCCCAAAGAATCCAGCTGAGGGCCTGGATCCCACAGCAATGTGCACGAGCCCAGCTGGACCCTGGAGCCCATGACAATGTCTTATGCAAGTGTGTATCAAGGACCTTCACCAGGAAGGCCCAAAGGTTTGTGGTGGAAGCAAGAAAGTATACACCAGCAGAGTGAGGAATCTGCAGTGGATTGAGGAAGCGATGCTCAAGGGAAGGACCTGAGCTCCCACAATCCTCAGTGACAGCGAGGACCTGAGCTCCAGTGACAAGAAGAGCTGAGTTCATATCAGGAGAACCAGCAGCACAATCTCTTCCCTGTAAGTTCTCCCGTGCTGTTGGCAACACCCCTCAGGCAGGCCTTCCACACCCAGCAGCACGCTGATTCAGTTCAGCTGGGTGTTACAAGTTGCTCATTATAACCCAACCTTGTCTCTGTCTGTCTCACTCTGTCTCACTGTGTCTGTCTCTCCCTCCCTCCCTCCCTCCCTCTTTCCGTCTCTTTTTCTCTCTCCCCTTCTCCCCTCTCCCTCCGTTTGTCCTTTTCATGCTCCTGGCAACAATCCTCACGTGGGCTTTCCACACCCAGAACCACGCTGATTCAGCTGGGTGGTACAGGTCGAGCGTTAGTTAATCTGCCACAGGTGTCTAGGATGTCTGTTATAGCTTCTTGAGTACAGTATTTTGGCAGCAGGCAGGCCAGGCTGTTTGGAACCCGAGGTGCATGCAGTTACTTTAGTATAAAATAGGAGCCCAGTTTCTTGTCACTTGGCAGCTTGCAAGGCTTTTCATTTCTAAGTCTGGAAAGTCCTTGTCTGGCTCCGTTGGATGATTGATGTCACCTCGCAGAGTTGCAGAGGGAGACAGGTGGAGTCTTCATAAGGAACGCAGAGGTGAGTCAGCCCTTTCACCTAACTGAATTCGCCGTCAGTCCGGATCTCAGCCCTCCCAGGCCTCCCATTCTGCTGTCCTCCTTAGGGACGGCGGAGATGCGTAGCTGCCTGTCCACTCTTCGGGTGCCTTTGTGGCCGCTAGGAAGCTACACTGCTTCTGTGTGAGTGCTGCTCGCTACACATGGGTGGTTTGCTGAGTGGGGTGTAGGTTGGGTTTCAGGCCCTTCTCCCCTCGTCCTCTGTAGCTGGAGGTTTGTACTACTATGTGTGGTAGTCAGGGTGCAGAGCAAGAGCCTCGTATCTATTCATGGGTATGAACTCTAAGGCCTATGTAGATGTGTTTATTTTTGAGACACTCTGTGGGCCTTGAACGCACTATGTGGCCCATGGTGGATTTGAACTCATCACGGTCCTTCTGCCTTAGCCCCTGAGTGCTGGGATTACAGGCATGCACCATCATGCCTGGTGATGTGGGTTTGTTCTTTACCTACTTGTTCCCCAAATGGTGGTGGTTACTGGTGCAGAATGACTGTGATGGTTCAGCTAGAGCGAGGAGCGCTGCTGCGGAGAATAGTGAACTTGCCTTCACAACCGAGAGAAGCGGCTTCACTCTCCACCAGACTTCCATCTAATCCTTTCAGTCTTTGGTTATCAAAACATCTTCTTGGACAAAGGGACTCCTAATTCATCTTGACACTCAAATCTTTCGTTCAGAATTGTATTTGGCATCAGAGTCCACTGTAGTTGCCTGCCAAGTTTAAGCCCTGGGAATACCCAGGAGCCCAGAGGGCCTGCACAGCCTTCCTTGCTGGTGAAGGAAGCGTTGTAGGGAAAGACTCCCTCTGCTCCCAGGATGAGACCCCGCTCTGTGTGGGGCTGTAGGCACAGGGGAGCCCTGCTGATCTTGGCAGTACTAATGGCCAGATTGAGGGATCTGAAATGCACGACGACTCCCTGTTTTGTGTCTGGGTTTCCCAGTGAAGGTATGAACTTCCACTCCAGTTTTGAATAATTTGCACTTTAAAGCACAGTGCTTCTGGGTGTGAATGCTGCCGTCTTAGCGTATTAGTGAGGCAAGTCACTTCCCCTGGGACCTTCAGTTTTCTCATCTCTACACCGAGAATGGTAATAGATTTAATAGGGTTGTTGTGAGGACCAAACAGCTATTTTTATGGAGAGCCCAGCACAGTGTTTGCCACATTAGGAAGTTTGCAAAGTGGTAGTAATTTTTATAATCATGAAGGGGTGCCCACTAGACTGTTCCTCCTCTTTCCAAAGCAACAAGTATTTGTAAATTCTTACACTGAGCTTCAAATATGGTTGCTATAACCATGGGCAAGAAGGAAAAAAAGAATGTGTAGTTTTTTGCTGAGTGATTTCTTTGCTTCATTAATATTTTTTTTTAATGTTTTATTTATTTGGTACAGGGTCTCAGTATGTGGCCAGCATGGCATGTGGTACTGGGGATCGAACCCAGGTCCTTGTGCTTGCCAGGCAGGTGCTTAGAACCACCAAGCTATCTCCTTAGCCTCGCTTCATTGGTATCTTGACTGCTTTAGTGCCGGGAATAAGATGAAACATGGTCCTCACTCCCAGGATCTCACAAATATTGAGATAATCATGTAACTGATTACTAAAAAAATTTTATAGGTGCCATCATAGAAACCAGTGTAGGATTAGGTGGAGTTAACGATCTGTTTTGGTAGCAGTCCTTTTTTTTTTTTTTTTAAGTATGGGACTGAAGTAGCTAGATCTTTGGCATTATCCAGGTTAAAGTTCCATCTTGGAGCCCTGATGGGCCCTCAGCAGGACCTGCGGCCATGACGGGGAACCTTTTCGAGCTTTAATTGGTAACAGCCGGCCAGCAGAGGCGCGAGGACCTTGGTGTCGCCACCACCATTGGGCAAGTGATGATACAAGGAAAGAAAGGGAAGTAATGCAAAGAATTCGCTGGTTAATCAAGGGCCATTGATTGCCTGCTGTGTGACCAGGGCAAGTTGCTTCGTTTTGCCAGTCTGCCCCGAGGATCTGTGAGCATCTGCCTTCCATCTTCATGGCTCTGAGGAGGAGTAAGTGGGGTCATCTGTGCAAAAGTGCTTGAAGTTTGAAGTAGTGCTGGCCCATGTGGAGGGGCTGGTGGTGCCTGCATGGATGTCACTGTGTTCTGGTGGAGAAGGAGCGCAGTAGGCCTGGCTGGGGAGCACACTTGTGCTGTGCAGTTTCCTCTTGTCCTGTAGACCTCTCTTTGGCTCCCTGCTCAGAAAATTTTCCATGACCATTTTGCCTAAGAGTCTTCTGCTACCCTGGCTCACTGTAACCTGTGTGCATTTCCGCAGCAGCAGCAGCAGCAGCAGCAGCAGCAGCAGCAGCAGCAGCAGCAGCAGCAGCAGATTTTGGAATTGTGTGCTGGCTTATCTACTTGTCTGTATTCTCCACTGGGCAGGAAGCTTCTCAAGGATAGGCACTCTGCTTTTTTTTAAACCAGTGTAAACTTAATACCAAGCACAGGGCCTGAAAAAGACTGTCCACTGACTAATGCAGTGAAAGGCAGCAAGAGTTGGTCTACCCAGAAAGCGGCTGCACCGATGTGCCCTTGTGCAAGAGGTGCAGCGGAGTTGGTGCATTGGAGCGTAGTACAACACCAGCAGAACACAAGTACTAAATGCCACCGGCAGGAGCTGTGACTCATCTGTGTTAGCCCCTCTCTCTGCCCACTTAGAGACCTTACATTGACCTTGCACTCCAGTTCCATGCTGATGTTGGCAACTGTCCCTTCGAAAGGGCACATGCATTTTGAACTGCACAACGTGGGCCCAGGGAGTTTAGAGCTTGGCAGGCAGGGAGCGTGTATCCTCCGTGCTATTTATAAAGCACACAGCCTGGCTTTGGTCAGAAGCCACACCCAGTCGGGCTCCCAGCTGTCTGCCCCATCTTATGCCAAGTAGTGCTCTATTGCGCTCCTCCTCAGTATGTAAGGCATCATGTGGCTCCCATTCTCATGCAGCTGTGTGTCCTTCAGCGTGCTGTAGTCTCAGGGCACTTAAGAGGTACCCTACCCCCTATTAAAGTAGTGGTGTAAGATGTGTGTTAAAGTACAAGTACATACTGGGTGTACAGCCTGCATTTTTGTATGTCTACATCTGTATGTGTCTGACAAGGGTCAGTCAGAGGAGCTGACGCGGGAGGTTTCAGGGCTAACTGCGGGACTTGCTATTACAAAACTCAGAGGAGTTGGGCAAGTGGGTCTCCAGAGACAGGCACTGCAGCTTAGAGAGGAGCCCGAAGTGGTGCCTACAGCACTGGTGTGGGAGGGCAGGTTGGAGTTCATGGGGAGAACTGGGAAGCCAGGCCCTTCTGCCTTGGAGTGGAGGCATGGGAAGGGGGCTCTGAGAGCCCCGGAAGCCCTGCCCTGGGAGCTGGTGGCAGGGATCCAATGGTGTCTGGTGATGGCTGTGGCCGGTTCACAGGGTCAGGTGTGGGGATAGGAGCCAGATCATTATGGAGGGGAACAGGATGAGCTGGAATCTTTGCCCCCCCCCCCAGCTGGCTATTTCACTTTCAGAAAGTAGGGGCCCCTGCTTCAGTTTCATCTTTCAGACTTGGCGAAGGAAGTTTTATCTGGGGTCCTGGAAACCACAATGATTAGTGTAATCAGGTCGGTACCATACCACTGTCCAGGCAGGGGCCTAAAGCTTCCAACCTTGTGCCACTGTTTGGACTGCCTTATTTTATTTTATTTTTGGTTCTGGGAATTGAGCCCAAAGGCCTTGTGCCTGCTGGGCAGCTGCTCAACCGCTTGCCCTACTGACTTCTGCACCACAGTTTTGACTTGTTGGTTCTTGATCTTCTAAAGGCAGTCATTCGATGTGTTCTTTTTTGTGTCCCCCTTTTGCTGGATGTTACTCTGTTACCTGTTTTGCTGCATGTCACAGTATGTCAAAGCTCCTGTACACGTGGGTTCTGCGTCCATGTATTTAACCCACCATGGACTGAAAGGTTAAAAAAACATCCTGTACTGAACAGTTATAGGCCTTTTTCTTGTCATTATTCCCTAATCGATATAGTCTGTGTATTTGCATAGCATTTACATGGTATTGGGTATTATAAGCAGTCCAGAGATGACTTCAAGTACATTTGGAGGATTTGTATACGTTATTAGCAAATAGTACACTGTTTGATACAAGGAATTTGAGCACTATGGGTTTTTGTATGGGCCGTTTTATGACTGCGTCTGTGGTTTATCATTTAGCTGTTGTTACTCATTTGGGTTGTTTTCCAGATCTGGAGTATTTCGAATAAAGCTGACACGAATATTCTTTTATTTGCTTTTTGGTTGATAAAGACATTCATTTGTTGAACATATCCACAAGAGTAGAATTGTAGAGTTTTAGGGTGCTGCATTTAATTTCAAGAGCCAGTTTTTTTGTTTTTTTTTTTTAAATATATTTTTTAAACATTTATTTATTGTGTGTGGGGGGGGCAGCTCAGCCCACCAGGGGGCGCGGCTGGCTGGCATGTGGTGCTGGGGGATCGAACCATGGTCCCTGTGCTTTGCCAAGCTTGTTCCATGTAGGTGCTTTAGACCACTGAGCCATCTCGCCAGCCCAAGAGCCAGTTTTTTTGTGATTCTGCCAGTTTATTATACTCTCTGTGAATATGAGTTGTTCTTGCCTATACTTGGTATTGTCAATCTTTGATATTACTCATTTCCATGACTATGTAAGAGTGTCTTGGGCCAGAGAGATAGCTCAGCATTCTAAGCGCCTGCCTGGCAAGCTCAGGGACCCAGGTTTGATCCCTGGTACCGCATGCCATACTGGCCCCAGAGACATAGGCATGCCGTGCTGGCCACTGCAGCTGGGCATGGTGGTGCACACCTGTAATCCCAGCGCTGGGGAGGCTGAGACAGGAGGATAACTGAGTCCGAGCTACATAATGAGACCCTATACCAAATACATTAAAAAAAATTTTTTTTAATTAACAAAAATCTTATCATGGTCCCATTTGACATTTTTCTTGGTGACTAGTTTGCCAACACCTGTTCATATACTTTTCATTGTTTCAATGTCCTCTTTTGTGATTTGTGTAGTGACATCTTTGGCTAATTCTCATTTAGTAATACTGTTTATTTATTTAACTTTTTTTTTAATCTATTCTCAATATGAAACTTCTCTGCTATTCCTTCTGAAGTGGAAAAAGAATTTTCCTACTGCTTGTAGAAGGGAACAAAATGTTACTTGTTGCACCTTTTTCAGAGAGTTAATACAGTGTAGGATGAGAAGTTAACACACCATACGCATAGTTTTAAAAACAAAATATTGGATCTGCAAGTCTTACTACTGCTTTTTAAAACGCACTTTATTAGAAGGTGTTGTTCTGAGTGGCAGGCACTTGTCACACCAGGGCGGCAGCTTTCAGCGAGTGAACACATTAGCCAAGGTGGGGTGCCTGTGCTGCCATGGGTAGAACATGCTTGTGAAGGTGTCTCTTAATGCGGCTCCCACATGTGAGCCCGCGCAGTCTTACTGCAGTGAATGACTGTGTTCACCACTCTAGGTAGTCTTTTTTTTTTTTTAATATTTATTTATTTTTATTTATTACATTTATTTATTGTGTGTGTGTGTGTGTGTGTGTGTGTGTGGCCAGCTCAGCCCACCAGGGGGCGGGGGCTGCTGGCATGTGGTGCTGGAGGATCGAACCGCGGTCCCTGTGCTTTGCCAAGCTTGTTTTTCAAGTAGGTGCTTTAGACCACTGAGCCATCTCTCCAGCCCCTCTAGGTAGTCTTGACATATGGTGAAAAGACACCTGCATGGCACATGTCCCTGGCAGTCAGTGCTGGTCACCTGCTGCATCCAAGAGGTGTTACTTCAGGGGGTGAATATGTTTTCCGTGCACCTTTGCATATGCTGAACTGTGTAAAGACACCTGTGAAACCCCCACAGTTTATCCTTGTCACTCAGAATACATGCATAAGTGGGAACTTAGTTCATTCGGTAAAGATCTGACTGGAGTGTGGGTGCGGGGGCTCTGTTCAGTTCACTGCAGGAGTAGCAGCTTGACTCTGAAACTCGCTGTCCTCTGGGAGTTCAGTGGGCGGAGCCACCGAGCAGGGCAGAGCAGAGTCTTAGAGCAAAGGGCTTGAGGATGTGACACCAAAGCTGGATGGATGAGTGGATTCACCTTTAACCTCTGCCTTGACTCAGGGAGGGTTTGAGGAGGGTAAAGACTGAGTTCAAATTGTGTGTACATACGACGAAAGGCGTGTTCTAGGCTCTGACAACCAGGTGTGCTGGAGAGAACGTGTGTGGTCCTGGAGCCGCAGGCAGATGGTGGCCGGAGTACACACTGTGTCAGGAGGAAGAGTTGCGAAGAGTGGGGCTGAGGCCGGGCTTGCTTGTCACCTGGCAGCCAGGTTGTTTAACGTGCTGGTAAATGGTGTCTCTTAAGAGGTGTAAACCGGTAGTGACATGGTCAAGAATACATTCCAGTTTATTGGGATTTTGTAACTGAGCAAGTCTCCTTGTATAGCTCTGTGCATAGCAACACTATTCACAGTAGCCAAAAGGTGGAGCAGCCCCTCTGTCCATGATGGATGATTGGATGGGTGGGAGAGCAAAATGCAGCGTCTACTACTGTGAAACATATGCAACCATAAAACAAGAAATTGACAAGATAAGCGAAAAAACCAGACACACAGAAGGACAAATACATGATTCCACTTATTAGGGGTGCCTAGAATAGGCAAATTCATAGGAATGGAAACCAAACTAGAGATTCCCCAGTGCTTTGGGCATGAGGGACCTGGGACATTGCTGTTTAATAAGTAGTTTCTGTTGGGGATGATGAAAAACCCTGGGCGTAGTGGTGACGGCAGGTATCATTGCAAAGGAGCCGAGTGCCACTGGGCTGTACACTTAGAAAAGGTCAGAGTGGGAGCTTTTTTTTTTTTTTTTTGGCGGAACTGGGGATTGAACTCAGACCCTGGCACTTGTCAGGGAAGCACTTATTCCACTGAGCCATCTCCCTGGCCCCTAGAGTGGAAACTTTTATGTTTTATGTATATTTTACTGCAATAAGAAAACACACAAAACAACTAAAAACACCTTGGAGGAGGATCTACATTAGGAGTAAGAGCCTAGGTGTTCGAAGCAGTAAGGTTATGAAGGAGGGAATGTAGGAGAGAAAACCAGATGGGACTATGCCGTATGCTGCGCTGCTTTCCCACAATATTGTATTTGCCTGTTTTTTGAGACAGGGTCTTGACGAATAGTTCAGGCTGGCCTTGACCTCACTATGTAGCCCAGGCTGGCTTCAAACTCTCTGCAGTCTTCCTGCCTCAGCCTCCCGAGTGCTGTGATTACAGGTGTGTGCCACCATGGCTGGCCACAATACTTACGCACACAGGAGAATTGTCCTTTGCCTCCTATAGCAGTAGGAAGTAAGGGAGAGGCAGAGGCTGACACCTAGAATTCTGGTAGAACACTTGGTTTTATTGGAAGCGCCATTCAGGGATGGGGCCCATTGAGGAGCAAGGGTGAGGAGTCCTCTTTGGGGTAGCTTAACTTGGGAGTGTCCTGACACGCTCTGATGGAGACGTCCAGCGGCAGTTGCAAAGATGGTACTGTATGGGCACAAAAGGGAGGATGACCCGGGATCAGCTCTGGGAGTCCCTGCTTTTAAACGGGTGTGATCCAAGAAGTTGGAAGCACATCTGCAGAAGAACTGAGAAGGAGGTGCGCGCTGTGAGCTTCTGTTGTATACCCGGCTGGCTTTTGGGTTGCTCTTAATGGCTTCATACTTAGCCCTCAGAGCATTCCTGTCCCAAACCAGACCGCCTGGGTGGGTGTAGATGTCACAGCATGGGAAGGTATATGTGTCAGATTCGGGGAAGAGTGGGGGATGGGTGCATGTTGCTAAGCAATCCAATCATATATCGAGTTTTAGATGTCTAGCCATTTCTGTTTTCGTTTTCTTTCTTTTGTATTTTAGGGAAGGGTCTACAGGGTGTTCAGGGTCTCACTGCTAGATCAGACTCATAGTAATCTGCCTGTTTACAGCCTCCCAAGAGCTGGGATTACAGGCATGCGCCACCACGCCCAGTCTCGGTTGCTGTCTCAGCACACCCTGGGGGGGGCAGGGCCGGCCCCTGCGCCTGCTTGCAGATGCTTTAATCTGCTGAGCTATTTGGCCAGCCCTCCTCTAGCCATTTCTGATTTGTTAATTCTACTTTCCCTTCATTGCTTCACTTTACTCTGAAGACAAATTGAGAGCTTTGGCTGGATCTGTCTCAGGATGCAAGACATCTGTAATCCCCTACAGTTCCGTGAGCGCTGTCAATGAAGATGCACGCATGCTTGCTTTTGGGGTCAAGGCCCTCGCCCTAAATTCCATTTCATTTCTTTCATGAGTGATTTAGCAAGTTATTAGGTTTGAGATTGATAACCCATTACATTCATTGTGTCTCAAAGCAGGCAGCTGTCAGGAAGAAGGGACAGTGCCCACTTTGGGCTTTCACTGACCCGTACTTGCTCCCTGGCTACAGTGCTGAAGGCCCATTGAGGTGGAGAAACTTGTGGAGCTACCAGAACGTTGCTGGGAGAGCAGTGCTGGGAAGCCGAAGGCCGAGGGGGTCTTCATTTTCATTTGGGAAGCACTGTTCTCACTGATAGTTTAAAAATGAGTGAGCTTTTCCCGCTGCCGAGGCAGGACAGCTGTGGCCTCTGCTTTCTTGGGCCTGCTCCAGGTTCCTTGTATGTTGCTGAATTGACAGCAGCAAGTGGATACTAAACTTTTCTTCACATCCGTCAGCCTCCTAAATCTCACTCAGCCAAGAGGCCTTCAGGTTTGGGAGCTATTAAGTTCCCCCCACAGAGGGAAGTAAAAAGAATTAAGATGTGTCCTATACATGTACCAACTTTCCATGATGCACATAATTATCGTGTACTACAATCATGTGCTGATAAAAAATTTTTAAGAACTTTTTTTGGCACCGGGAATCAAACTCAGGACCTCACGCTTGGCAGGCAGGCACTGTGCTGCTGAGCCATATCCCTAGTCCTTAAAAAATCTTTTAGGCCCCCCTCCCTACGGTGATGGAGATGGTTTAAAACTACATTGTGATGGTTACAGATCTTGGCAGATTTAGCAAAAGTAACTGATTGCCACACGGCACGGTCAGGTGGAACTGTAAGCTGCATGGCAGTAGAAGGCTTCGAGGCAGAGGCTGTGCTGTCAGCGTGTGGTCCTTGTCTTCGCTTGGGCCCAGCAGCCAGCTGTTAGCACGGATGGAGTACTGACCAGGAGTAAGCGAGCAGGGAAAGCCCAGGCCCTGCAGGGTCCAGAGGCCAGGCGCCTGGGCAGTGGTAGAGTCAGACCCTATGACATTACCCCTGCTGTATGGTCAGATTTATTGCTCTGTTAACACCAGCTTATAGGTAAGCAGGGAATGTATTTCTGCGAAATAAAATCTCTCAGTTTGGCCTTTCTCAAAGTAGAAGAGGAGCAGTTGTCCTGTGGGTGGGTTGTGATTTCAGGTGACTGTACACTCTGCAGGTTTACTGTGCTCCTCTGTCTGCCTCCCTCCCCGCAATTCCCAGCAGTCCAGTGCCTTCCTGGTAAGCAGAGGGTCCTGAGTTCAATGTCTGGGACCAAAAAGCAAAACAACAGAATTCCCTCAGTGACTGAAAGTGAGGTGGCATTTTTTCCCGCCTTCACTGCTGATGCCTCTCTGCCAGTTGGATGGCGGTGGCATTCACATTTGGTTGTTACTGACAGCTCTTGAGCCATCAGCCCTGTGATGATAAAGCCCCTGTCCCTCTTCACTGTACGCTTGCTCTTGTCACCTGCTAGGTTCCCAGTAAACAGACAGGCCCTGGCTCACTAGGGTGGAAGCCCCGCATGGAGCGGGGAGGTGGGCAGAGCCCAGAAGGTGCTGCGCTCACATCATCTCCTGCTGTTGTGCTGGATTCCTGCTGCCCTCACCTGTGGAGGAGATGCTCAGGGCCTCTGCAGATGTCCTCAAAACACAGGGCCACATTCTGTCTACTGTGTGGTGTTCAGACCAAGTACTAGAGTTGGTCAGACCACCTTCTCTTTTCCCTGCCCCCAAGTGAGCAGTAGTTCTCAAAGAGGCCTGTTTAGCCTGTGAATGACCTGGAGCGAGGGGCGAGGGGCATCTGGGTCAGCCTGGCCATGCTTGGCATGCTGTGGTACTGGCCACAGGTACAGCAGCTTGTGAGGTGGCAGGTGGCCTCTGTTCGCCTTCCTCTAAGGATGGCTTCCTCAGAATGAGACTTGCGTCCGCCACAGCTGGTGAGGGCTGCCAGCAGTGATAATGCTTTCTAAGGGCCTCTAGGGAGCATTTGGATTCCCTCAGGCTGTAGCTCTCTGCTCAGGAAATAAGCCTTTACCTTGTATGTCCTGGAGCCAGAGGTCACCTGACAGCCATCCTATGCCTGTGAGGAGTTAGACAGGGGTTTTAGGAAGTCAGGTGGTGGGTAGAGAGCTACCTGTGCCTGGAATCTGCTGCCAGCTTGCGGAGGGCGAGGGGATGCCAGGCCTCTCGGCCACCAGGTGCTGGCATTTTAGGGCAGGGTAGCCGCCTGTAGGCCTTCTTTGGTCCGTGCTCTCTAATCTCACCAGTGCTGAATTGAGTGAAAATTTATGTGCTTATAGAAAAACCCTGGTAGCTTGCTGGCTTTGAGCCCAGAGCAGTTGGAATTTTGGAGCCCAGGAGTTCATGGCAGTTGGTTTTTGGCAATTGGTCTTTGAGAGAAAAGAAATTAAAGTTTTGGCTGTGCTTCAGTATGCTTCCGGACAAGGGACAGGGAGTCATCACTTGGGCAGGGAGAGTGTAACAAGGGCGAGGTTGTGGGCTGTGGACTCCTTAAGACCCTTCCTGAGTATGTTTAGGGAATTCAGGATATTTTTAAGCCTAAGGAAGAAAGCTTGGTGTTGTGCCCTGTCCTTTAGTGTCTCTTCTCCGGGCAGATGAGCCTCCTGGCCGTGGGAAGGAATCGAGTGCTGCTGTGGGAGCAGCCTGCAGCCTCGGGCCCAGCAGGAATCCCTGAGGGTAGGTCCTGAGAGGCCCTTGATCCAGAGGACGCTCCCACTTCCCTGGTACAGTTATGCGAAGTCCTTAAGCTAACTGGAAGGGGAAGCACATTCCGCTGAGCTGGATTCAGTTCAGCCCTATAGTGTTTCTGCTTTGGAGAGACCAGCTGAGGTTTCTCCCTGGATATAGCTGGGTAAAAAGAGAAGGGCTGAGAGCTGCCTCAATCCTGTTCCCTATCGAATGGAGCCTGGAAGCCAGATAGTCCTTTAGCTTAGGACGTGGGGGTGAGGTTGGGAAGGAGGGTGCATGGCCGCCTGGCTGGAGAGCAAAGGCTCCGCCATTGTTGGCTGCCAGCCTGCGAGTGTTTACTTACACTCGCTTTCTCTGTCTTCACTGTGTCTGTCTCTAACGAGCCTGTGGGTCCTCTGGTGAGGCTTCCCCTCGAACTGCCTCACTCTTGGAGCCTCCAAGCCACAGTACCAGGGGCTTAGGGAGCCTCTGCTGTGTGAAAAAGGTAAATACCTTCCTGGAGTGTGAATTAAAAACAGCAGCCCTTTTATAAGTCTAAGATGCGGCGGGACGGCACTGCGTCACTCCCTGTCTACGTCACTCGCTCGAGGAGCGGAGTCTCCCCGGCCAGGGTTGGACACATGTCAGCACGCGTACAACAGCAAAAGGTGCCACAAGCAAACGTTCAATAAAAAGCTGTTTGTATCCTTGAAATCTCTGTTGTGCATTTTTAAAGACAAAAGATGTCAATGTTGTTTTTTCTAAAATAAAACTTAAGTGTCCAGATTTAATTGCAGTGTTGGTGCTTTATGCTCCCCATAAGTGGGTTGGGGTTGGAGATTGGGCACTTGGTCTCTAAAAGGTTCACCATCACTGCCTTAGGAACCCGGCATTGTCTTCTCCTCCCTGCTTACGAAGTCGCCATCTTAATCAGCAAGCCATTAATATACTACTCATTATGTAAATTTCTTTTTTCTTTCTTTTTTTTTTTTTGGTGGAACCGGGGATTGAACTCAGACCCTTGTGCTTGCCAGGGAAGCACTTATTCTCCTGAGCCATCTCCCTGGCCCCTCATCATGTAAATTTCTTTCCACCTTTTATAGTTCTGTGACATTAGCCATTGTGGCCCCAAGCAAGCCTTGTGTTCTGTTTTTCATTTTTTCCTGGTACCTGCTGTACTTAGTACCAACTTTCCTGCCTGCATCTGCACTGTGGTATGAAGGAATGCAGGCTGTTTCTTGCTGAGGACAGCACGCAGGCCTGTGGGCGGGTGGACAAGGAGTCTGAGTGAGGGGGTGAGTGTTGAAAGGGGGGCGTGCACCAAGGTGAGAGGGACGAGGTTGCCTGTGGGAAGGCAGTGTGGCCTCAGTGAACCCTGGCACAAGGAGAGAGGTGGAGGGGCACACAGGCCAGGGGTGCACTGCAGGCGAAGACAAGAAGGCTCCTGGGGAGTATCTGAAGAAAAGCAATTTTTTAAAGACAGGATCTTGCTATGTATCCCAGAATGGACTTGAACTTATTAAGTAGGTAGCCTGGGTTGCCTCAAATTTGCAGCACTCTTCCTGCCTCAGCCTCCTGAGTTCTGGGATTATAGACGTGCGGTACCACATCCAGCAGAAAATGGTGTGCGTTGCAAGTGTAGAAATTAAGGCTGGTGCTAGATCTTAACAGTTCTTTGCAGTTTTGTTGAGTTTGATTATTTCTTGAACTCATGGAGGACTGAAATAGGCAGAGGGTCTCCTTGGCTCTTAAGAAAGAATACATTAGCACTCAGGATTAAAAAGGGCTCAAGATGGACTTTTTTTTTTTTTTTTTTTTTCCATTTATGTACTTGGTATAAGGTCTCACTACTCAGCTTGAACTTGTGATGATCTTCCTATTTTCAGCCTCCCCAGCACTGGGATTATAGGTGTGGGCCACCACAAGGGCAGGACCAGCACTCCTTGTGGGACCAGATCAAACACCAGTCCCTGTGCCTGCCAAAGCAAGCACTTAGTCTGCTCAGCTAGCTCACTGGCCCCAAAAAGGGCTGAAGTTGAAGGGGCTGTTCTGATAAGCTTTCTTGCTGCTTCCACCAGGCTAATGATAGAGAGCACTCTTGTACTCCGTTCTGTAGTCTGAACTCTGTAAAGTCAAAGTCCTAGAAGGTTAGAACTAGCACATCCGATTGAGGGAGTTAAAGAACAGAGAAGGGTCTGAGATGGCCCCACATTTCTACTTGGTGAGAGGTCATGTCTGGCTATATCCAGGGACTAGGGGAGGAGAACAGAGTCATTCAGTTTGGGACTTGCTCATTTTAGGGTTCCTGAGGGATGTGTGGATGGGGTGTTTGGTAGCATTTGGATTTCAAGAGCAAGGTCAGAAGGATGAAAGTAGAGGGTCATCCTGTTTTTTTTTGCTAGGGAAGTAGATGAAAGAATGAGAGCCTTAGAGACTCGGGGAGTGACGGGAACCGTTGGGACTAGCGGAAGGCGAGTCTCATGGAGCAGGGGGCAGGCAATCTGGGAAGAACCGCAGAGGGCAACAAGTGAGCGAAGGGCTGAGCCTTTCTTAGTTAGAGAGCCACAGCCAGCCTCAGTGCAGGGTTGGTTAAAGCCAGGCTGGAAAGGAAGTGAAAAGAAAACGATCTTTATGAGGCTTAAACCTGCTGAGAGAGGAGCGGATGCCTCCATCCCATTGTCCTTCTGGAAGTGCGGGTAGCCTGAAGGGATGCAGGTAAGGGCTTTGTGAGTGCTGATGTGGGTGCCTGTGTGTTTGAAGATGAGAGACTGAGCCATGTTGGAAGGACGGGAAGGAGCTGGTAGAAGTGAAATGACAGAGGGTGACGACTACTTAGTGCCACTGAACTGCAGATTCACAGGAGAATGAGGAGGCTGGGGTGGGCGATCTACACAGGTAGAAAGCTTCTCTGCAGTGGAGGAGGCAGAGTTAGATGGAGATCAGGAAGCCCCCAGCCCACCTCCCCAGATGGTGAGTGGAGGACCCAGAGTATTCCTAAGACTAATTCTCCACCATGTAAAAGACCAGGGCATTTGAAAGTGGCAGGAAGTTGGGCATGGAGCAGGTGACCTGAGATGCAGATCAGTCTTGGTGGAGCCAGTGGGGCTCCGTGAAAGGGGTGCTGGGCATCACTGAGGCCCCCGAGGATGGAGATGATGGCGCAGATGTAGCCCTAGTGCTCAGCTTCACTGTGACTTTTTCTCTAGCAGGGCACAAAGCTGTTTTTGTCCCATCCATGTTCTACTTGGGAGGCCAGTGTTTCTGGTGTCCAGCTTTCCTCTCGCTTGCCTCCCCACCTTCACTCAGCCTCTGGGTGGCCTTCTGTGAAGCTGGTGGGGTACACAGTAAGCCTTTGGGTCCTCTTTGTCATCCTGCTGTGAATGGAGAAGTGCTGTCATTGAGACACCTGGCCCCATGACAGCTTCATGGTTTTCTGACACAGATTATACAAACGCACACAGAAGTCAGAAACAGTACAAGTCCTTCACTTATCTCCCTGGGGGCTGGGGGATCTTGTATAGCATTTCATGACTCTGATGCCACCATTCTTTTCTAGAAGTCAGTTTCCTTTTATAGGGGACACTTACTCTGAAACTATTTGGCTGCTGAAACAGTGCTGCCTCCAGGTTCTGGCTCCTGTCCCACTCTCCTCACGCAAGGCCAAGGCCCAGGCTGTCTGTGTTGAGGCAGGTGCAGGGCAAGTTGTGTGCACAAAGGAAAGGGCTCTAGTGAATCAGAGGAACACTTTTCTCCTCGGGCAGCAGGTGCCCCTCTACAGGATTCCCGCATTTCTATGGATTCTCCCCAACCTGGTGGCACTTGCTTGACCCATTTTCACTTAGGATGACATCTGTTTCATGGCTTCAGAGAATTCTGTCTTGATCCCCAAACACCTGGGCAGACTGGAGAAGTTCACTCACCTGCCCATCCCTTCCCTGGAGTGCTACCTATTGTGCACCTGCTGGGGGTGAACAAAATGACAGCGTCCTAACTTTCAAGAGACCTCCATTCTACGGGTGGGAGACAAAAAATAAGGGCTGTGTATAGTGTGCCAAGTGGGGTATTTCAGAGAGCACCAGGGAAAGAAGGTAAGTGTTCAGTTGCTGTTGTTGTTTGGTGCAGGAGCGGAGTCCACAGCCTCTCCGGTCTGAGCACCCACTCTTCGCGCTGAGCTGCAGACCCTGCCTGGAAGCGGAGGTCCTAGGCGCTGTGGGCAGAGAGGTCTGCACTGAGATGTGGACATTGAAGTAGACAAGGCAGTTGTATTAACAGAGCTTGCCACCTGGGAAGCAGGGTAGCTTCCTCTGTGCACTGCTGTACTATTTCTAGAGCGTAGGAAAATGCTAGACACATAATAGATGCCCAGTGGTGCTTTTTTGGAAGAGCAAAGAATTTTCTGGGGCAAAGAATTTTCAGACAGAAGGAGCAGCAGCACCAAGGCTGCAGTGTGCGCGGAGCGGCCAGGAGGTGGGTCAGCGGTAGGAGTGGAGGTGGAGGCGCTGAAGGATGAGGGGTGAGGGTGCAGATCTCACAGAGGCTCCCTGAGATGATTTAGGGCATCCACAGTTCGAAACAGCTTGGCAGTTATTGTGGTCCTAGGGATTGAACCTTCCACACGTGCTAGGCAAGTGCTCTGCTGTGGAGCTGCAGCCCCAGCCCTTATTTGTTTGATTATTGGGTACCAGGAATTGAACCCAGGGCCTTCACACTGAGCTACAGCCCAGCCCCTTTTTGAATTGTTTATTTGCTTGTTTGTTTGAAACAAGGTCTTGCTAAGTTGCCCAGGCTGGCTTCAAACTTGTGATTTTCCTGCCTCAGCCTACCAGTACCTGGGCTTACAGGCATGCACCACCGTACCCTTTTCAAAACTATTTCTGTAAACATACTGAGGTGAAGTTATTTCTTTGTCCAGTTTTGTTTGTTCATGTGCTTTTTTTAAAAATTTATTTTTTATTTTTTCAAAATTTTATTGATAAACATAGCAATGAGACAGTTTCAAATCAAATCGGAAGTACGGTTTCAATAAATAATACACTGCATATATTCTTCTTAGTGGTTAATTGCTATACAAGATGCAGACTTGAGATCCTATTTACAAACACCATTAGAACAAATCATTCTATTCATTAAGAGAATGCAACTATATATCTATCCTAACCACTTTGAATACACGGATACAAAATGGACATTCATCTGTATACCCCATTTTTTCTAAGTTCCGTTATTGAATATTATAGGTGTGTAAACTCAGCAAAATATTCCAAAAGAGTCCAGTAGCCCGTAATAACACTGGGTCTTCTGTTTAACTGGCAATGTCAGAAATTATTGACCTGAGTCCCCCACAGCTCAACATAACAGCATGGCTTTACTTCTTATACTTCGTTTTTATACTTTTCTACTGGATGGTTAAGACCAAGGTGAAGCAGGACCTGTGCAATAAGAGTTGTAGCTTTTTGGTCTGAGAAGGTCAGTGAAATGTCCTCAGGATTTATCCTGAGATCCTGTACCTCAGATTATAGAACCTTTGTCAGTGTCAGCCATGTGGATGAGTCACGGCCATTGCTTGGCCAACGTGCTCTCTGTGCATGTGCTTTCTACAGGCTTGTGATGTGTCATGTCACAGCAAATGGAATGCAGAAGCAGGTCCCAGAATGCAGCTGTCCTCTGAAACCAGACATTAGAGAGATCTGCAAAAGTGTAAAAAGCCTGTCATTTTTCACATACAGTTTTGGTTTTAGAAAGTAATTGATGTTTATTTTTGTAGAGCATGCAAATGATGCTAATATGTAATAGATTATTTTACAGTGAGGTAACCAGTAAGAAAATCTTAAAGCTAGGGGTGGTGGTGTATGTGCCTATTTTCCTAGCATTCAGGAGGCTGAGGCAGGAGAATCATTGTGAGTTCAAGACCAGCTTGGGCTACATACAAAGTGAGCTCAAAACTGGCCTGACTCAAAATGGAGGTAAAACCGCCACCCGGTTGCCCCCAGCCCGACTCAGCTGTCCCCGTCGCCCCTGGGGGAGGAGGGCCATGATCCAAAGGAACCAGACAGAGCAATTGAGGAAGCTGTTTATTGGTGGTCTGAGTTCTGAAACTACCAATGATAGTTGAAGAGAACACGCAGAGAAGTGGGGCCCACTCCCAGATTGTGTGGTAATGCGAGGTCCTCAAACAGAACGCGCCTGAGGCTTTGGTTCTGTGACTTACTCTTGGTTGAAGAGGTGGATGCAGCAGTGTGTGCTCAACCACACAAAGTTGATGGGCGTGTAGTGGGACCAAAGAGCTATTTCTAGAGAGGACTCAGTAAAGTCTGGTGTCCGTCTAACAGTGAAGAGAATTTTTGTTGGTGGTATTAAAGAAGATACAGAAGAATATAATTTGAGAGACTACTTTGAAAAATATGGCAAGATTGAAACCATAGAAGTTATGGAAGACAGGCAGAGGATTTGCTTTTGTAACTTTTGATGATCAGGATACAGTTGATAAAATTGTTGTTCAGAAATACCACACTATTAATGGGCATAATTGTGAAGTGAAAAAGGCCCTTTGTAAACAAGAGATGCAGTGTGCTGGATCACAAAGAGGCCGTGGAGGTGGATCTGGCAACTTTATGGATCGTGGAGGAAACTTTGGAGGTGGTGGAGGGAATTTTGGCCGTGGTGGAAGAGGAGGTTACGGTGGTGGAGGAGGTGGCAGTAGAGGTAGTTATGGAGGAGGTGATGGTGGATATAATGGATTTGGAGGTGATGGTGGGAACTGTGGTGGTGGTCCTGGTTACAGTAGTAGAGCAGGGTATGGTGGTGGTGGACCAGGATGTGGAAACCAAGGTGGTGGATACGGTGGTGGTGGAGGAGGAGGATATGATGGCTACAACGAAGGAGGAAATTTTGGTGGTGGGAACTATGGTGGTGGTGGGAACTATAATGATTTTGGAAATTACAGTGGACAGCAACAGTCAAATTATGGACCCACGAAGGGGGGCAGTTTTGGTGGAAGAAGCTCTGGCAGTCCCTATGGTGGTGGTTATGGATCCGGTGGTAGAAGTGGTGGATATGGTAGCAGAAGGTTTTAAAAAACAACAGAAAAGGGCTACAGTTCTTAGCAGGAGAGAGAGCGAGGAGTTGTCAGGAAAGCTGCAGGTTACTTTGAGACAGTCGTCCCAAATGCATTAGAGGAACTGTAAAAATCTGCCACAGAAGGAACGATGATCCATAGTCAGAAAAGATGCTGCAGCTTAAACAGGAAACCCTTCTGGTTCAGGGCTGTCATAGCCACAGTTTGCAAAAAGTGCAGCGATTGATTAATGCAATGTAGTGTCAATTAGATGTGCATTCCTGAGGTCTTTTATCTCTTGTAGCTTTGTCTTTTTCTTTCTTTTCATTACATCAGGTATATTGCCCTGTAAATTGTGGTAGTGGTACCAGGAACAAAAAATTAAGGAATTTTTAACTTAAAAAAAAAAACAAAAACAAAACAGAACAAAAATAAAAAGACTAGCCTGAGCTGCATAGCAAGACCATGTCTCAGAAAAACAAAACGAAAAGAAAAAAATTGTTTTAATTTCACATAAATACGTTGATTGCTGTTTGAGTCATCAATAATTTTTAGATGCATAAATGAGTCCTAAGACCAAAAAGTTTGTAAAACATAATTCTAGGGCCTTGCAGGCCATTGCGTTGCTTTTATCCTGACATGCTGTACTTGTTACCTTTTGGTCTCTGACCAGATACCTGAGAAAAACAACTTAAGGGGGGAAAGGTGAATTTCAAGGGCGCCCCCAGAGAAGCCTGAAGATCTCCCACTAGATCCCACTTCCTGAAGGTGGGCAGCCTTTGACACCCAGCAGCACCAAGCTGGGGACCAACGCTTTATTTAGCACATGAACCTTGAGCTATAGCTGGGAAGCGAGGCGCTCCCTCCTTAGGTGTCAGAAAAGGGCAGTGAGGGAGCAAAGATTAAAGCCTGGGAAACAGCAGTCACACGCAGCCTGGGGAGAGTGGGAAGGACAAGGCCAGGCTGTCAGAGCCTGTGGGCTTAGTGGGAAGTGTGGGACATGATTATGGGCGACATACAGGTCACATACCTGGTAGGCCATGTGTGGAAAGTATTCTGCAGGGGAGGATATCAGGAGAGCAGGCTGGAAGAGGAGTTAGTGTCATCTAAAGTGAGTGGGGATGGTGACATTGGTGAGAGGAGGGTAGAAAAGATGCGGTGAGAAGTGGCCACATTTGTGCTGTATTTGAAGGTAGAACAGGCAGAATTTTCTGAAGGACTGCATAGGGGATGTGTTAGAAATGAGGGTAATTCCCAGGGTCTTAGATTGAACAGCTTGTAGGTGGCAGTGCTGTCTCCGAGATGTAGAATACCAAGGAAGAAGGAGCTTGGGGTCAAGTGTGGGAACTAGGAGCTTAGTTTTGTATATGTTGAATTTGGGATGCCTGGGAAACACCTAGTAGAAACGTCAAATAAACGATTGGTTATGCAAGTTCAAGAGAGGACATAAATATTTGGGTGCCATCAACAGCCTGTACAGTATGAGTGCACTGAAAGCCATGGGGCTGGAGAGACAATCTGGGTAGCTGTAGGGTTTTCATATTATTACGCGAGGGGATTTGTTAGGTAGGCCTCGAGGATCAGAGGCCGGGTAGCCATGTGAACACCTGCAGGCTAGAGAGTGGCAAGACCCAGTAGCCTCTCCATTCAGCACAAAATGGCTCAAGGCTAGGCTCAAGTGGAGGACAGTGGCTTCAGACAGCCACGCAGATGGTTGTTAGGAAGGCAGCCGAGATGCTGTGGCCACTGATTAATGCTAAGAGCCCAAGGGAAAATGCTAAGAATCGCTGGGTGAAAACTCTGGAAGGATTTTGGTCTTTTATGTCAAATTGAACCCTTGAGACTTTTAACATTTCAAATGGCTCAAATATGGCGAGACTTCTTGCCAGCATAGAAAACTCCTGGTTCCTGGAGCTGTTGGTGCATCCCAGATGATTGGGAGAGGGGAATGCGGGGCGCCTTTTAGACCAGGCATCTTCCACATGCTGCCTAACCATGACCTTAGTGTTTGGAAACTGTGCTTGTGACAATAGGCAGACTAGACAGCTGAGAGCCATAAACTCTGTCCTGAGTTAAACTCTTGTCACTCGTGTTCTGGGAAAACATTTTGAAGTCTGAACTGCCAGTTTTCTGCTTGGGGCCTGGGTAGTTGTGTCGTTGTTGAGTGTTTCTGTGAAACCCTGCTTTTTTTCTGAAAGCTCTGTGGTCATCTTCATGGGGTCTTTGTAAATCTTTGGGCTGCCAGAGTCATGCGTGGTATTGTTGGCCCCAGTGCAGCTGTGACTCTCAGGGTTTCCTTGCACAACCCCCAGGGTCTGCCCAGCGATTGCTGACTTGGCCGTATCACATTCAGCAAAACTTCATGAGCACCTGCTGTGTTTCCGCAGTGCTTAGGGCTGAACCTGGCCCTATAGAGAAAGCACTTGTTGGGATTCTCCTTTGCTTCCATTTCCCCACGTCCTTTCTGGTTAGAGACCTGGTCACTGCCTCTCAGCCTGGATTGTAGGGAGCAGGACAGCAGGGCAGGACGGTGCTAGTCTTTCCGTCTCCTCCTAGCTCAGTGGTGTACCCTTGGCAGTGAGTAGGTAGGCAGAAGTTTGCCTCTGCCCTGCCCTACAATGGAGTGGTGCTGGGCAATTAGAAACTGCTTTGTATTCGGCACCTTAATAGTGTTGCTGATGGCTGGGGTGCTAGAGCCTGCTAAAGAATGCAGACTGATAGGCCCTGTGTTAGGACAATTTTAGTCTCTTAGCAGCCAGTTGGAAGCATTTCCAGGAAAGCAGATGGCTCTTCCTTCCATTTATGAAAGGGCTGATGCAGTGATAAATTGGGAAGAGGAAGAGTCCCAAGCTGCTATCCTTGCCAAATGACCTTGAGCCTGCACACACCCGCACCCCCAGCTAGGCTGCTCATCCTAGCAACTTAGGCCCCAGGGCTGGGAGCGTGCATCTGGTGTCCCTTCGCTTCTCAAGCTGTATTCTCAGGTTGTTTTTTTATACTGACTGGGGGGGGGGGGATGGCTCAGTAGAATAAGCGCTTCCCTGGCAAGCACAAGGGCCTGAGTTGAGGACTGAAGCTCAAGTAGGCAGCCCTGGATCTAAACTATGACCGCACTACTTCCTTCTTGATTTGAGACCTTTAAACTTCCTCCAGCTGCAGTTTCCTACCTGCAGAGTGGAAGCGATCGATTTACCTGCCCTACATTGGTGAAGATCATACAAGGTGTGGACCAGACTCATAGTAACTGTTCCCTGGTGTTTTATTGCTGCTGAGGGAGTGTTTTTTTTTTTTTTTTTA
>NW_004524630.1:11864962-11870337 GCF_000260255.1 Octodon degus | reverse complement strand
GGGGCTGGCTGGCATGTGGTGCTGGGGGATTGAACCGCGGTCCCCGTGCTTTGCTAAGCTTGTTCTAAGTAGGTGCTTTAGACCACTGAGCCATCTCACCAGCCCCAAGAGGGAGTGTTTTTGTCTACATTGGTTAACACGAAGTGTGCCAGGAGCCCACCGGCAGAAGTCTTAATCCTTTAGCCTTCCTTCCCCACACCATTGCACCTCTGGAGCAGAGGGAGTGGAGTGGGAGAGTTACTACAGGACAGAGAAAGCTGGGGAGTGTTTTTCTTTTCTTTAGAAACTGGCAGAGCCGTATTTCTGTGAGATGGATCAGCTGTTTATTTTACTGAGTATCACTTTTTGTTGCTGAAACTTTTATTCCAAAGCCATGTATGAAAACCCTCAGCAGGGCCAACCAAGTAGCTCAACGGATTAAAATGTCTGCAAGCAGGCACAGGGTCAGGGGTTCAATCCCTGGGCCTGCCGTGCCAGACCCGCCCCTGGGGTATGCTGAGATGGCAGTTGAGACTGGGCGTGGTGGCCCACACCTGTAATCCCAGCTCTTGGGAGGCTGTAAACAGGTGGATCACTACGAATCCGATCTAGTAGGAAGACCCTGAACACCCTGTAGACCCTTCCTCCTACTCAAGAGTGAAGTCCAGGGCTAACGATGTAGCTCAGCAGTAAGTGCCTGCTCCTGGGTTCAATCCCCAGTACCAAAAAAGATAAAACAAAAATAAAAAGATTTGCCAAAAGTTTTTCCTCTTGAAATCAGGAATAAGGCAAGGATGTCTTCTGTCACTATTTCTGTTCAGTGCAATTGGAAGTTTGGCCAGAGCAATTAAGCAAGAAAAGAATAAACATTGAAAAGAAAAAAGTGAAATTTTCTTTGTTCATAGATGATATATTCTCACATATAGAAAACCCTATATAATCTGCCACAAAAGAAAAAAAATAGAGCTAGTACAGGAATTGAACCAAGTGACAGGATATAAGTTCGACCCCAAAATTAGTTGCATTTTCTTTTTTCTTTTCTCTCTCTCTTTTTTTTAAATTTTATGAGCAGAATATATTTATTGAGGGAAAGAAAGCTCCTGTCCAAGAGAGGGACAGGAGGGGGGCCCGAGTGGGTAGTTTCCCCTTTTTTCTTTTTTTGAGACAGGGTCTTACTGTGCAGTTCAGGCTGGCCTTGTGCTCACTTTATGGGCCAGGCTGGTCTCAAACTTGCAAGGTTCCTCCAGCCTCAGCCTCCCGAGCGCTAGGATTATAGGGGTGCACCACCACACTGATGTACACTTACACTGAACAGCCCACCTTCAAAGGCAGCTATGAAAACAATTCCATTTACCATAGCATCAAAAAAGAGAAAATACCTGGGAATTAACTATGGAAGTGAAAGACTTGTATAGTAAAAACTATAGAACAGTACTGGAAGAAATTAAACGGATAAATGAGAACACATCTCATGTGCATTGGCAGACTTAAGATATCTTATTCAAATATATTTATTTAGTCCTTTTGAGACAGGGTCTCACTGTGCAGTTCAGTCTGGCTTTGAGCTTACTTTGTAGCCCAGGATCCTTGTGATCCTCCTGCCTCAGCCTTTTGAGTGCTGGGATTAAAGGTGTGTGCCACCATGCCCAGCCTTCAAAACAATTTAGATTCAGGGTAATTCCTGTCAAAATCCAATTTGTTTTATTTTTGTTGTTGTTGTTGCAGGAATAAAAGCCCCGTTTTAATTCATATCATATCTAAAGGGAACCCGAATAACCAGAACAGCCTTTAGAAAGGAGAGCAAAGCTGGAACACACATGCCTCCTGATTCCAAAACTTACTACAGAGACAAAGGAAGCAAAACAGTGTGATACGGGTATAAGGGAACATATATAGACAAGTGAATAGGTAGCCTAAATCTGCATGCTTACATGTAAGATCAAGTGATTTTTGACATGGGTGCCAAGAACTTTCAGTGGAAAAAGGCTTTATAACAAATGGCACTGAGAACACAGCTACATGCAAAAGAATGAATTTGGACCTTTTACCTGATACAAAAACCCAAAATAAATGAGAGGCCTTAATGAAAAGCCTCAAACTGTAGAACTCTTAGCAGAAAATTCAGGACAGAATTTTCAGGGTTGGATTTAGCAGTGATTTCTTGGGTATGGCACAAAAGAAACAACAAATAGAAAAGTTGGATTTCATAAAAATTTAAACAATTTTTCATCAAAAGACAGTATCCAGGGGGCCTGCCCCTTAGCTCAGTTCTTCAAGTGGCTGCTTCAACCAAGCAGTCAGGCTCAGGTTGCTGTGGTTCATCCCCACAACTCAAGCCAGCTAAACCTACCCTCAAGGCATTCGGAGCAAAAAAAAAAAAAAAAAAAAAAAAGATAGTATCCACAGGGTGGCCCACAGAATGGAAGAAATAATTTATAAATCATATATCTGATAAATGAGTGATATCCCTTAAATATATTCATATAAAAAAAAACTTGCCGGGTATGGTGGCACACACCTGTAATCCCAACACTTGGGGGCTGAGGCAGGAAGATCACAAGTTCAAGGCCAGCCTGGGGTCCACAGTGAATTCAGAGTTTGCCTGAATTACAGTAGGAGAACCTGCCTGAAAAAATCAATAATAAATCTATCTCCTAAAACTTATGAATAAAAAAAGTTGGATAAAGATGAGAGACTTAAATAACATTTCTTTCTTTGTTTTTTTTGAGAACCAGGAATCCAACTCAGGCAGGACCTTGCACTTGCCAGGCAGGCACTGTGCTGCTGAGCTATATCCCTAGCCCCTTAAATGACGTTTCTTAAAAGAAGATACAGGGGGCCAAAAAAGTACATGAAAAGATGCTGAACATGGCTAATTGTTAGAGAAATGCTGATCAAAACAATTAAATTCCACCCATTAGGATGGTCACTATTAAAAAATAATACTAAGAAAAAATACAGGAAATAATGAGTTTTGGTGAGATTATAGAAAAATTGGAGCTCATGGTACTGTTAGCAGAAATGTTAAACAGAGTTCCTCAGAAAATTAAAACGAACTACTGTGTGATCCAGTAATCCCAGCTTGGAGTATATAGTATATATTAGAAAAACTGAAAATAGATCTCTAGAGATTGATATCATGTTCACAGCAGTGTTCACAACAGTGAAGTGTAGACACACACTAAGCTGCCATCAGCAGGTGAATAGATAAAGGAAAACGTGTATGCACAAAATTGAACACTAATTCATCTTAAAGAGGAAGATCCAGCACTTGGGAGGCTGAGGCAGGACTATCAGTCCTCATGGACTCAAGGCCAGCCTTGTCTACATAGTGAGTTCAAGGTTCAAGGCCTAAACTAAATAGCAAGACCTTGTCTCAAAAAAAAAAAAAAAAAAAAGGAAGAAAATCCTACAATATGGATGAACCTTGAAGCGATTGTGCTAAGTTGAATAAGCCAATTATAAAAGGCAAATACCTTTATGAGTCCATTTACATGATACACTTAGAATAGTAAAAATGGTAGAACCCGACAGCAGGTGCCAAGGGCTAGAGGAGAGGGCAGAGAGCGGGTGGTGGTGTGACTGTTAAGTTGCAGGGAGATGGTGGTGATGGTTACACACGAGTATGAGTAAGCATGTAGCACGACTGATTTCTTCAGTTGGTTAAGTCCAGTCCCAGCTACTCAGGAGGCTGAGACAGGAGGATCACTGGAGGTAAGGAATTCAAGGCCAGTCCAGGTGATAAAGTAAGCCCCAACCTCAAACAAATAAAATGGTTAAGGTATGGATTTTATTGTATGTATATTTTACCACAGTGAGACAAAAAGTTGAGGTAGGGGAAGAAAAGGAATGCGGGAGGAAGATTACTTTCCTGGTATTTTGAGCCCACTTCTTAGGTACCCAAAACCTTATTTAACAGTTGTAAGAGGTAAGAGCTGAGAAGCAGAGCTGGAGGTAATGAGGAGTGACATTCCAGCAGCTCCAACTACCTAGGCAGGGCCAGGGTCCTTACCCAAGTAGGGCAACATCCGGGTCTCCCAAGAACTCAGGGTGCTTGGAGATTCAGGGCCCTGTCTCCGAGGCAAAACACGAGGGAAGCTGAATAATTGGAGACATGTTTTTCTTCTAAGTTTTCTCCTAACAGCATTCCATAACAAGCATTCCTATACCCCTGCTTCCAAGGTCTACCTCCACGCAGAGCATCTCTAATGGCGTGGGCTAGGACAGGACATTTCATAGGTTCCTTTTTAAGATCTAGGGGTTTCATACCTGCTGTTTTGCTGATAGTGCAAGGACAGGGGAGAAAAATCAGCTAAATCCCCACCTCCCAGTCCTGTACTCTCGAAGTATGATTCTCACCACGTTGCTTTTGTTTCTCTTTCTATTTTAAGGAGAATTCTCCTTCCTTTTTTTTTTTTTCGGAACCGAGGATTGAACTCAGACCCTTGCACTTGCCAGGGAAGCACTTATTCCACTGAGCCATCTCCCCGGCCTGAATTTGCCTTCCCAACCCTCCAAACAGCCCCTTGCTCGTTCTAACAGCTGGAGCTTGAGTGTTCACATAGCAGCCGTGAGTCAGGGACAACCTTTACTCTTGCTGTAAATAGAAGCATGGGCCCTGCTTCCGCGTGCTGTGCATCTGTCTCAGCGCTATCCTCCACAGCTGAGGAATGTGGAGCATCTGAGTCAGCAGTCAGCTGCCTGAGACAAGCTTCCAGGATTGTCAGCGGGCAGAGAGGTTCCTTGGTGAGAAGCCTGGCCTGGTCGCTTCTTCCTCCTCCCTTGGGTCCTCCCTCCTCTGAGCCCTTTATTCCCCACCTTGGATTTTTCATCCTGGGGACTTGTGGCTCCTTACGGCTAGGTTTCCTGCTGTCTGTGTTCCCATTTCCCAGGATGCTGTGAGAACAGATGGGCAGGCCAGGAGAGGAGGCCAGGAGGAGAGAGTGTGACTTTGCACATGGGAAGCGGCCCCTCTGCCCCTCTTCCCTGCTCTTCTCAGATCAGCCAGAATGCTGGCTAAGTCCTCTTGCAGAAGAGCCCTGCGCTTGGTGGCAGAGCCACAGAGGGACTCCGGGCTCTCAGCTTTCTTCCCCTGCGGTCACCTGGCTCGCAGAGGAGGAAAAGTAAGGCAGCCCAAGGGACTCGAGCTCGTGTTGTCTTACCGGGTGCCTGTTGCAGTGTGCCGGGAACCGACCTGCCTGTGTTTATCTGTTGTCATTAGTGCCCTGCAGGTTATGCTCCTTGCCCTGGGCACCTAATACCTGCCTGCTGCTCTCCGAGAGCTGCAGCCTGTTCACGTGAAAGTGCCTTACATCCACAGAATGATTGGAAGTGGTTGCTAATGAAGGTGTTGTCTGGGGTGGGAGTTGACCTGGACATTGTTCATGTGAAAGTGC
>NW_004524630.1:11826384-11863707 GCF_000260255.1 Octodon degus | reverse complement strand
GACATTGTTCATGTGAAAGTGCCTTATGTCCACACAGTGATTGGAAGTGGTTGCTAATGAAGGTGTTGTCTGGGGTGGGAGTTGACCTGGACATTCTCTGTAGCAGTTGGTGGTTCTTGGGACGTGAGCATTTGTGTCAGAGTGGGCTACAACTGCCACACGAATGTGAGCTCCCATGGCAAAACTCTTATCTTGGAAATAAAGGCCCAAGAGATCTTTGAAGTGGGGAGGTAGATCACAGGGCCTGTGTCTGGACTGAGGAGAGGCTTTGCCCCTGGAGGATTTAGGGTTGATTGCAGACCCAGGACGGGAGCATGGGGTCAGGATTGCATGACGCGTCTATTCTGCTGAGATCTGCACACAGAAAGCAAGAGGCCGCGGGCCGTGGAGTGGCAAATGCTGCCTGGGATCATCACTCGCAGTCATTGACTGTTACCCGCCACCCTTTTTTCTGCCTTTACATAAACACATCTAGTTTTTTTCCACCTCTGCAAGAGCAGTCCTCTCTCCCCACTCCTTCTGCCCCACCTCATTCTCTTGGTCTTTCTCCTGGGGTAGAGCTGGGGTCTCACGCATGCCATCTAAGTGCTGCTCTGCCATCAAACCCCATTTCCAGCCCTCTAATTCCATTTCTTACTCGATGCTTGGCCACATGGATTTGGAGACGAGCGTATGCGTTAGCAGCATGCAATAGTTTCTAGTATCCAGGACCGAGAGGGCTTGGTGAGTAAGCAATAGTTTTGAGGTGAGAAGCCAAGTCCGTGTGTTTCAGGTAAAGAATTAACCATCTGACTCATCCTCCCTGTGCCCAAAGAGCAGTGTCTGTTGCCATGGAACGCAGGTGAGGGAAGGCGGTTCCTGGCCTTACTGCTTCTCCCATGAGGCTTAGGATGCGTCTCCAAGTGATGCAGTACCGTGACACAGCATGGAGAAGAGCAGGGTGTTACTTCTCTTTTACAATAGCAGGTTTTGTTGCATAGGAATTTGCCCAAAGTCAGAGTTTTAGGGCAGAATCCTGGGCCTCATCCTCAATATGGAGCTTGGGGCCTCCCCTATTAGATTCCTCCAGCTTTTGCGCCCTGTAGCACTGTGTCAGTAGTTCCTACCACCTCCCCTCAGGCCCAGGAATAAGCTCCCTTGAAGAGAAGTTCCAACCCAGTCGTTTGCCACAGAAGTATGCTCTGTTCTTCCTGTGGCTTGGTTTTGATCTTTGGACCCTTGCCTGCTACCTCCAAAATACAGTTCTAATAGTGATAATAAAATAAAATGTGGTACAGAGGCGATGAATGGCCTGGGAGTGCCATCTCCAGCCTGTGGGCCTCTGGCCAGCAGGCGCACAAGACACAGATGTGTGGATATTTCTGATAAGGGGAGGGCGTGAGCGTCATCGTTGGTACTCCCAAATACCATGCCAAGTACGGGCAAAATGGGATGGCTCCATCACCTCCCCTGTGTGTACTCCCTCCACAGCCCTGCCCCCTTCCCCTTGCCATCCTCCTGCCTCAGCCTCCTAGGAGGGTGCACCGTCGCCCACCAGCTGACTTCCTGCTGACTTTTCATCTACACTTCCTGTTTGTCTGACTCCTATCATACTGCACTTTGCTTTCCTTCAGACCTGTATCGCATGTCTCTGTGTCTCATCTTCTCTGCCCAGGGCTTCTCTCTCTGCATGCTCCTTCCTGCTTTCAGTTCTCCTACCACTCCTAATACCAGCAGCACTCAGAGCTGGCCTGTGTCCCCAGCCCGCTCCTTCCCTGTCCCTCATGTTCCTTTTTTTTTTGTCTTTTTTGAGATGGGGTCACACTGTGCAGTGTGTACAGTCCAGGCTGGCCTTGAGCTCTCTTTGTAGCACAGGGTGGTCCCGAACTCACATGGATCCTCCTGCCTCAGCCTCCTAATTGTTGGGATTACAGGCATGTGCCACCACGCTTGGCCCTCTCTTTGATTCTTTTTTTTTTTTTTGCGGTACTGGGGATTGAACTCAGGACCCTGCGCTTGCCAGGCAAGCACTTATTCACACTTATTCTACTGAGCTATCTCCCCGGCACCCCTCTTTGATGTATCCTTGTCTTTTGCAAGCCTGACAGTTACTTTTCTTCCCATGTCTTGCACTTCTTCCCAGCTAACATGCGTCATCCTAAAAGACTCTGGAGTCTTCTCAGGTGCATCCTGAGTGAAATCCTGCCTCCCTGTGACTTAATTTCTTCTCTGCACCTCTGTAATGCTCTGTTCATGTATCAGTCTGACCTGCGGGATTCTCGGGGTTGGCAAGCAAGGACTTGTCTTGTTTGTGCGTCCACCTGTGTATGGGTCGGGGGCTGGCGTCTTCTGGTGCACATCTGTTGAATGGATTAGTGTTAGTACCCAACACTGAGCTTTGGAAAAATCTGGAAAGTGTCTACAGATACAGAAATGCTGAGCCTTTCTTTCTTTTTGTTAGGTTAAGGTGACAGTGCCGGGCGGATCAGCAGCCAGCCCACCGCCCCCTGCAGGCGTACCAAGACCCCAGAAGCATGGAGGAGAGGAAGCAAGAAGCCGTGAACCAGGCTCACGTCCTCTTTGACCGGTTTGTCCAGGCCACCACCTGCAAAGGGACTCTCAAGGCCTTCCAGGAACTGTGCGACCACCTGGAGCTGAAGCCCAAGGACTACCGCTCCTTCTACCACAAGCTCAAGTCCAAGCTCAACTACTGGAAGGCCAAAGCCCTCTGGGCCAAGTTGGACAAGCGGGGCAGTCACAAAGACTACAAGAAGGGGAAGGCATGCACTAACACCAAGGTAGGCGCTCAGCTGCTCTGGGGCCCTTGGTCCCCTGGCATGGGGCCCTTGGTCCCCTGGCATGAGAATTTGACCAGATGCCAGCCAGAAGGACCGAGTAAGCCAGGCATGATGGCGCATACCTGTAATCCCAGCATTCAGGAAGCTGAGGCAGGAGGATGGTAATGAGTTCAAGGCCAGCCCTAGCTACATAGTGAGACCCAGTCTCAAGAAAATTAAAGGAAAGAAAAAAGGAGTATTGAGTGGAAGTAGATGGGGTAAGAACCAGGCAGAGTCTAGGGTTACCATAGGAAGTTAAGCTTAGACCTCAATGAAACTGTCGATCCTTGACAGTGCATTTGACTGTTCCTGATCTATTTGAGCATCCTCTGTGTATTTACATGTTGAACAAACTTTCAGATATTTAAGAAGACTGAAGACCCTGGAAGGTAGAGTCTTTATTTTGGCAGAACTATACTTTGAACCTGGCTCTGTTAGGAGGGTGCATGTCACTTATCAGGGATGTAGCCAGGCCCTGTTGGTGTCCTATCAGGATGTGGCCTGTGATTCTTAGCATACTAGTACCTACTCTTTTTTGTGTGTGTGTGTGGAACCAGGGATTGAACTCAGGCCCTTGTGCTTGCCAGGGAAGCACTTATTCTACTGAGCCATCACCCCAGTCCCATACTAGTACCTAGTAAGGATTTGCCAGAACTTCAGACCAACTTATCCTTATATCCAAAGTCTGGTTGTGGTTCATATGCAGGAACCATGTGAACTGAAATATTTCTGTTGGTTTCTTCACAGTGTAGAGAAGTGGGTTACTATGAGACAGGTGGGCTGCCACAGGGACCTGAAATGTGCATTTACCTGTGTAGGGGTAGAGGTGAAAGTGGAAAGAGAGGTCCTTTGCTGCTGTTGTTTGAGGCGAGGTTTTGCTATGTAGTTCAGGTTGGTCCTGAACTCACTATGTAACTCAGGTTGGCCTTGAACTTGCAACAGTCCGTCTGCCTCAGCCTCCTGAGTGCTGGGGTTACAGTTGTGTGTCACTCCTGGGTCTCTTCTTGTAAGAACATCTCTGAGAAACTGGAAGAAGCCAGCAAGGAAACAAATTTGCAAATGACTGTGGAGCTACATTATTGTCTTTTCATGAGCATTAACTTGCCCTTTATGGATACCCTGACACCTACCCTAGTGGATTTATATCTGAATAGCCCATCATCAGCAATATTCAGAACATTTCAAGGCATGACTTTCATGAGCGAGTACTAGACTTCATTAAGAATGTAAGGAATATGCCGAAACTGGGCATGGTGGTGCATGCCTATAATTCCAGCGCTGGGGAGGCTGAGACAGGAGGGTGATTATGAGTCTGATCTGCATAGTAAGACCCTGTATAAACAAAAATAAATAAATATTTTTTTAATTAAAAAAAAGAATAGGAATGCAGAGCCACAAATATTGCCCGTGTTCTTTCTGTGCATATACTACAAACTGGTTAAGATCAGTGTCCATTAGCCTTAGGGTGAATACTAGAGCATGGATTTTCAAGAGCATTTCCTTGGACTGTTAGCCTAGAAATGATGGATTTAGAAACTTTTACAGTACATGAAAATTTGGGTCAGGAAAGTTGTCCTCTGAGAGTCATTTGTGTGGTAGAACTCTTTACAAAGCTTGCCTCTTGATAAAAGATTAGATGTGGTTTTCCAATCACTTGATGGGATGAGGACCCATTTAAGTATGTCGCAGATCTGTGGGTCATGTAGGCTGTCCAAGGCAGACATGTGTGGGGCTTACCTGTAGCTCTGACTGTTCAGTCTTTTCCACCCACAGCTACCATGAGCTTCTCTCAGGTCATGGAAGGTGTTCTCCTGGGACTAAGGCGTGTTTGAAATTTTCATGGGAGGAGGAGAATTGTCCTAGTTAGTGGCTTTTGAGATTGAGGGTTAGAGATCATAACTCTCTCTAGAACTGTGTTTTGGGAAGTGTAGCATTTGCCCTGAAGCAGCTGTGTTTTCCAGTGTCTCATCATTGGAGCTGGACCCTGTGGTCTCCGAACAGCCATTGACTTGTCTTTACTGGGAGCCAAGGTTGTTGTTATCGAGAAGCGAGATGCCTTTTCCCGCAACAACGTCCTGCATCTCTGGCCCTTCACCATACATGATCTTCGAGGTCTGGGTGCCAAAAAGTTCTATGGCAAGTTCTGTGCTGGAGCTATCGACCATATCAGTGAGTAACACCAGCTCTCCTGTAATATTCCACCCCTGCATGCTTGTTCAGTAGACAAGACGCAGGTCAGTTACGTGACGAATTCCTCCTACTCAGCAGCCCAGTTTCTTCTGATCTTGTTGGTGTCTACCATGTCGCACTCACACTCCACCTGGAGTCAAAATACCCACACCAGTGCTTCTGTAGCCTGGGATTCTGAACTACAGGCGTGTGCCCTGTGCTAGGAGCCTGGCTTAGGGATGCTTGAGCACTCATGTGGGTGGACAGGGCACCAGGCCAGCGGCATAGTCCAGCGGAAGCAGAACCAGGCAGGCCGTGGCGCTCTGCAGTAGGACCCTCAGATGCTCTGCTGGCGTGGGAGCAAAGTGCTGTGGGCTGCAGCCCTGAGCAAACCGTGCTTACAAAGGAAGCAGAGCCCTGGCGTGGTCATGAGTGGCAAGTCATCGGCAAGACCCATCTGGTTCGGGGGTTCTTGTGACGTCTGCAGCCAGAACAGCTCTGGCCGTTTTCATGCCATTTTCAAGCTCAGTTAGGGCTAGATTGTTCTGGGAGAGGTACATATAACTAACGAAGACAGGGATTCATTTTAGTGGCTGTAAGTGCCCTACCTGAAAATCAATTCAGGTCAATGTCTGTATTATGACATCACTTTTTTAAAAAAAAATTGATTATTAATAATGATTCCACAAAGTTGTATCAAGGAACCTTTGTTCCGAGCACTTCAGAGATGTATTTACAACTATGTTCTCTAAGTATATTCAGCCACGGGACCTTTTGCTCTTATGAAGTGGTTGTACCCATTTATTAAGCCCTGGCTGACAGCTGCCACATTCCGTTGGCAGAGGAAGTGCTCTCCCCTTCTGCCAGGCTGTAATTTGTGAAGCATCTTGGAGCCCACGGTTGTTGCAGAAATAAAACATGTGCTAGCACACAACTGAATGAGTCTTTGCGAGTGTGACTCAGAAGGGTGGTGGTTGTGGTAAGCTGAGGAAAATAAGGAAGGCCGGGCAGGGCGTGCATGTGCTCCTGGCAGATTAGTTGTGCTAGATAACAGGCTTGCTTGGCCATGAGAGAAGATTGAAGCTCATTAATTCATGCTCTGGATCCCCCTTGTGTGTGACAGAATTTATTTTGGGCCTAAGAGGGTCTTGGACCAGGGACTAGACTTCTCTCTCTACCTGGTGTTGCTCATGTGTAGCAGCAGGTAGAGACTCACTGGACAGTGAATAAATATGCAGATCTCACTGTGATAGGAAAATGAGATTCTCGATCACTTTGGGCCTCAGTTTGCACAGTGCAGATCTGTGGGAGAGGGGAGGGGGAGGGGTGGGGCGTGGTAGGGCTATGTTTCCCCCGCTCACTTGGTAGGAGTGTGTGCAGTCAGGCTTTTGCAGCTGCCCTGCATGCATGAGGTGGCTGGATGGAAGCAGCGTGATGGCATCCGTCGTGCGGAGCTGTGGAACACATGCCTATGGGCCTGCCTCCCTGGGTCTCGCAGCCGGACTGTGTCCTGTCAGCACTGTAGCTACTGCTGGTAGTGGTAGCTCTTGCTGGACCAGGGAAGAGGAAAGGGAGTCTCCTGTTGGCCACAGTCCAGCGTGTCTCTGAAGTTTGGGTTTAGAGTACCCCACTCCAGAGCTGAGGATGTACTTCCCGTGAGTCTAGAACATCTCTTCTACAGGTTTACATTTACCCTAAAAAAGAAGTAGCTAGGTCAAGACTCGGAAAATGTTTCCCGCTACAGAAGACTTTGATATGTAGGTTTATTTGTGAGACTCCCCCTCCCCCCGCCCCCACACTCTCTTGTTTATACTGGGCTGGAGATCAAGCCCAGGACCTAGTGCATGGTAGGCAGGCCTGTACAGATGGCTCGGAGCGCTGGAGTGGACTGTGGGCAGGGAGGCAAGTGGGTGCCTCTGCTCCACGTGCCCTTGCCAAACCTGTCTTTTCATTCACCCAGGTATCCGTCAGCTCCAGCTCATACTTTTGAAAGTAGCCTTGATCTTGGGCATCGAAATCCATGTCAATGTAGAATTCCAAGGACTTGTACAGCCTCCTGAGGACCAAGAGAATGAACGTAAGTTGGCTTAGACAAATGGAGAAGGCATGAAAGGACACTGGATGGGATTGAGGATGAGGAAGGGAGAAAACAAGCAGAACCGGCAGGCTGTTGGGAGCAGGAGGTAAAGGTGTGCTTTGTTCATGCACCTGCGCTCTGGAGGACTTTGGGCCTCGTGAGGAGCCCTCAGACATTTACACTATAGAGAACTGGAAGGTGGACAGAGTGTGAGCCCCTCCAAGGCTCCTTGCTATCTGGCTCACTGTTTCTGGCCTGGGTTTTGGTGCAGTCTGTATTCATGAGTATTGGAGATAGTGCTCAGAGGTGTGCATTTGGCCTGGAGTTGACCTTCATTTTGCCCCTGGCTTCCAGGGATAGGTTGGCGAGCACTGGTGCACCCCAAAACTCATCCTGTGTCTGAGTTTGAATTTGAAGTGATCATCGGTGGAGATGGCCGTAGGAACACCTTGGAAGGTACTAGTTTGCGCCCCTTTGTCTGGTACATTGGCAGAGGGGACCCTGACCCTGACCCCAGAGCCCAGACCCCTGCCAGTCTTCCTCCGGACAGGGTCCCTCTTGTTAGGAGATGCACTGGACCTGGAAGGCCTGATACTGCAGGATCTACCCTGCAGGTTAAAAAGCTGACTCAGCCCCTTCCCTCCCTTGTTAGATGGTTCCTCCAGTGCTGATTAACGTTCTGGTCATCTAGACTTCAGGTGGTTTGTTACTGATGTGGGAGATTTTTACTTCAATGATGAATTCTGTGTTTTGGTGGGTAAGCAGCTTATTTTCAGAGGGAGAACAACTACCCTAAAATTTTTCCATGAACTCATGCCCCAACTTCCCTGGTGTCTCCAGTAGCAGGCCCCTCACAGGAAACAGTCCTCTGCTCCATCTCGGTGTCGCTACCTCTGATTATTCTCTCCCTCCAGGTTTTCGTCGCAAAGAATTCCGTGGCAAACTAGCTATTGCCATTACAGCAAATTTTATTAATCGAAATACAACTGCAGAAGCCAAAGTGGAGGAGATCAGTGGCGTGGCCTTTATATTCAACCAAAAGTTTTTCCAGGAATTGCGAGAAGCCACAGGTTAGTGTCAGTGCCTCCTAAGCACTGAGGACAGACACTGACGTAGCTGCTCGCTGCTTTGCTCCTGAGAGCTGGGTCAGGTGGGAGGTGTTGGCGGTGCTGCAGGGTTGTCTGCCGTGTGCTTTCTACTCTGAAGTTCTGTTAGCATAGTGTTCCCTCACTGTTCATCTCTTACTCTACTATTCTCAGTGCTCAGTGCACTGACGGGGAGCTCTAGGGTACTTTTTTTTTTTTTTTTTAACTTTCTTGTTAAGTGTTCATTCTGTCTTTTACAAACTCATCTCCAGCCCCTTATCGCTACCCTGTGATGCTAAGTTACAGTGCAACCTGCCTTTTGGTAGCCTTCTCGTTTTATCGGGTACCTGGCCTTAGGTATTAAGTACGTAGTCTTCCTGAATTCCAGTTTGAGCCCAAAAGTCAGCCATGTGCCAGATGGAATGAGACGTTGTGTGGCACTGAGAGTGTGGCTCAGTGGCAGAATGCTTGGCTAACACGTGTAAGGCCCTGCGCTTGATCCCTAGCCCTAGAAAGAATGGAGGGGAAGATGGTTCTGTGGTTGCTTTTAAGTAGTTTAGATATGTAGATGCATCAAAAAATGTATTTCTATTCTATTTTCTAGAACTTGACTTCTTTCCAATAATTTATCCTGTTCTTAAAAATATAGTAAACAAGTTCTCTAGTTGCTTTCCTCTTTCTTCTTCTTCTTCTTCTTCTTCTTCTTCTTCTTCTTCTTCTTCTTCTTCTTCTTCTTCTTCTTCTTCTTCTTCTTCTTCTTCCTCTTCCTCTTCCTCTTCCTCTTCCTCTTCCTCCTTCCTCCTTCCTCCTTCCTCCTTCCTCCTTCCTCCTTCCTCCTTCTTCCTTCTTCCTTCTTCCTTCTTCCTTCTTTTTTTTTTTTTTGTGTGTGTGTGTCCAGCTCAGCCCACCCTGGGGGCAGGACTGGCATAGAATGTGGTACCCAGGATCGAACCACAGCACCTGCGTTTGCCTAAGTAGGTGCTTTAGATGGCTGGGCTATCTCACTGGCCCCCTCTGGCTTTCTTGATGACTGCTGAACAGCTTTGCTTTTTTTTTTTTTTTTTTTGGTACCAGGGCTCGAACTCAGGACCTTGCACTTGCCAGGCAAACACTTATTACTCCACTGAGCTATCGCCCCAGCCCTCTGAATAGCTTTAGCCTGTTAAGTAATCCATATCCTCTTGCACAGGTTAGCCTTGCTTTTGTTCTGTTTTTGTCATATTTTTATTTACTTTTGATTATTGTTTTCTGGATAACTTAAGGTGTTATATGAATTACAAGACAGAACAAAGAGAAACAAAGCTTTTCTTGTTTTCAGGAACTAAATGTGCAAGAAATTAGAATCTGAGCTAGACATCTTTCCCGCCTAGAGTTTTCCAGCGCTATCTCTGCAGACCCAAGTACAATCTTCTGGCTGCCCTGAAGCCTCGAAGTCAGCAAACTCTTTACACATACATTTGTTTTCTGTTCACAGGTATTGACTTGGAGAACATCGTTTACTACAAAGATGACACACACTATTTCGTTATGACAGCCAAAAAGCAGAGTTTACTGGACAAAGGGGTGATACTGCATGTGAGCAACGGGTTTCTTTCAAGCCACTTATTTGTTGACCTAGTTAATGTGATCACCAAGAGAAAGAGTTTTATTAGCTGATGGGTTTTTCCTGCAAAGGAATGAAAATGAGCACTGAAGATACCTAGAAATTGTTTATTTTATTTAGTATAGTTTTGGAAAATATCATGTTTGAGAAAAGTGTATCATTATATAATATTTATTATAATTGCAAGTAGAAGTGGAGAGGTCTGCTGAACTTGAGTGTCATCCTTCTACTTCAACAATTATCAACAGAGTAAACACTGTTTCAAGAAAACCCCAACCCACTCCCCTTACTGTCAGATTATTGCAAAGCAAGACTCAAGGTATGTCGTGTGCACAGATTCAGTGTAATTTTAGGCGTCTTGGTTTGTGGGGATAGAGAATTTCATACATGACCGGTTACTAGTTGGTGAGTGGGTACTCTTTATTGGGAGGCGGCGATAGCAAGAAGAGAATCTGAGCCAGAGGCAAGGGTTGCTACTTACGGCAGGCTGACGGTGGCTCTAGTTTTACTGTGGATTTTGTTGTTGGAGGGCCAGCGATCTTTCTGACTCAACCACAAGGCAGGCTCATCCCAGCTGTTTCTGGGTGATGAGTGTAGGTTCCGCCCTGAGTTGATTTTCTGAAGTCGGAGACTCCCAGGGTGGATGGGGTGGGGGTGGGGGCTCCTTCAGGAGCGGCCTCGGGTCTCATTGTCTGAATATGAGCGTTGCTGTCCCCATGAGATGAGGCAGAGAGCACCATCAGATGGTGGATCTCAGGGAGCCCTTTGTCTGCAAGACGACCGTGAATCATCATTTAGTCCGAGTCACACTGTTGCCTTATGTGAGGACAGAGCGGGGAGCAGGCTGAGGAGCACGTGCTTGGAACAGGAGTCTCCCTCCCACCCGTGAGCCCCGTGTCTCCCTCGGCATAGAGGTCCTGTGTATGACGGGAGCAACGGGACAGAGCGGCTTACTTAGCCCTTTCTGTGGAAACAAAAGCTAGATGCACTTGGCTCGCAGCTTCAGAGTGGGCTTGTTCATTATCTGCTGCTCTTCATCGCCGTCACTGAGCACAAGGTCAGCACGAAGCACTTGGGCTGCCATAGGACCAAGTTAAGACTTAAGTGTACTGTCTTGGCAGAGCTGTGGTTTAGGACCGAAATGAGATAAGAGTAGTTTAGAATGCCAAAATCTACTCTTATTCATTACCCTTTACTTCTACTCCAGGTTTATTTTTGTAGGGGGCGGGGGCAGCACCTTCTGTGTGTATAACTAAATTCTAAAACCATTATGGCCACTTAATGTTGAACAAACAGTTTCCAGGACCCACACGAGTGTTTGTGTTTTGCTTTTGACATCTTGTAGTTGTAGCTGAAAGTACTGTGGGCGGCACTTGGAACCGCAGGCCACACTTAGGAGAACAAAGGCTTAGCTCAGTGCAGGGAACCTCCAAATCAGGAAAGGAGTTTTGCCATCCTGTGTGGAAAGCTTTTATTATTTTTCCAAGCCAGGACTCCACTACATAGTTCAGGCTGGGCTTGATGTCATGACGTTCCTCCTACCTCAGCCTCCCGCTGGCATGATAGGTGTGTACCGCTATGCCCAGTGACAGCCTTTTTTCTCTGACCTTCATTTTCTTAATTGGTGAGTTCTGTACAGCCTTGCAGACTCTTTTATCTAACTCTGAAAACCATTTTCAATGTATCCTGCCACGTCTTGCGTGACTGCTGTGGCTCGTGTTCTTATATCCTTTTGGCCCCCGTTGCCACATTCTTCCTTGGGGTGTCATGAGCCACCCAAGGCTGTTTCCTGTGGTCCCAGCAGCCTACAGCTACCATAATCATCCAAAAGATGATTGTGCAGTTGGTACACATAGACCATGAAGTGCCCTTTCTGTAGAGTACCAGCATGTGCATGATTTTATTTCACATGGGAACAACGCTGTGAAGCAATTTGGCCACGATCTAGGAGCAGTGCCTTGCTCCAAGTAAAATCAAGGCTAGGACTGATTTTAGGCAGCCAATTCTATGTAAAAATGGTCCAGCATTTTTTCTTTTTAATCTGTGTAAAAGGTTCAGTTTTTGGAATAAGAAAGCTGCAAAAATAGATATATCTGCCACACACCACGTGGTCCTGGCTGGCCTTGCCAGTCAGTCCCTGCCTGGGCTGTTCCATCCTGTGCATCTTCTCTCTCTGGCCAGGATTACACTGACACCGAACTCTTGCTTTCTCGGGAGAATGTGGACCAGGAAGCCCTGCTGAACTACGCACGGGAGGCAGCGGACTTCTCCACCCAGCAGCAGCTGCCTTCTCTAGACTTTGCCATTAACCACTACGGGCAGCCCGACGTGGCCATGTTTGATTTCACATGCATGTACGCCTCTGAGAATGCTGCCTTGGTGCGGGAGCAGAACGGTCACCAGTTACTAGTGGCCCTGGTTGGGGACAGCCTCCTAGAGGTACGTACTGGGTCGCAGGGCTTTGTGGGGAGGGTTGGAGTGAAGAGCGTGTCTGGGTAGCCCGGTGAGAGGTGAGGGTCTGCAGCCTGAGGAGCTCCCCGCCGGGGTCACGCCAGTCAGGAGAGGAAGGCCAGCAGGCCCTGGCAACCCCGGCTTGATGAGAGAGTGGAACTCCTGTGACGTTGATGCCCTGCCGGCTCTCAGTTTGTGAACTACAGGAGTCCAGGGTCCAAACAGTAGCCAGGCTCTACTGTCATTAGCAAATTCTTTCTTTGTTCTTTCGCCTCCCTCTTTTAAAAGATGACTATTTTGAACTCTATGTTATGTCTTGCCTGCAGCCTTTCTGGCCAATGGGAACAGGAATAGCCCGGGGCTTCCTCGCTGCTATGGACTCTGCCTGGATGGTACGAAGCTGGTCTCTAGGAGCCAGCCCCCTGGAAGTCCTGGCCGAGAGGTAAGGGGAGAAGCCGTGGCTCCTCGGAGAGGACCGGAAGGAGGGGTGGCTGCTCCTGGGCAGCCGGGCTCTCCCTTAGCATTTCCTGAAATCATAGAAGCCTGGATTATCTGTCTGCTCTCCTCTGATCCCTCTCTTCCTTTCTTTCTTGTCTTTCTTTCTTTTTTCTTTGGTCCCAGGGATTGAACTTGGGACCTTGTGCTTGCCAGGCTAGCACTTATATATTCTCTGTCTCTCTCTGTCTCTCTCCCTCTGCCTGCCTGCCTGCCTGCCTGCCTCCTTCCTTCCTTCCTTCCTTCCTTCCTTCCTTCCTTCCTTCCTTCCTTCCTTTCTTCCTACCTCTTTCTCCCTCCCTCTTCCTTCACCCCTTCCTCTCCTCCTTCTCAGTGTCTAAGTTTATTTGAAAAAGAAAAGTGAAGAGTGAGGGGAAAGCTGGCTCTGCAGAGCAAGCTTGGCCAAATAAAAGAGGAAAAACTAAAATAAAAGTACACCCTGGAGAACACAGGGCGGACTCTTATGAGGCCATACAGCCTCTAATCTCGCTTTCTAAATGGGATTTATGCTGGACACAGTGGCACACACCTATAATTCCAGCACTTGGGAGGCTGAGGCAGGAGGATTACTATGAGTTTAAGGCTGGCCTGGATTACATAGCAAGATCCTCTAAAATTCAAAAAGGTAAAAAAGGGAATTTATAGTGACAAATAACATCTCAATTTTTTATTCCATTGAACAGTGGTATCTGATTCTTTTTTTTTTCCTTTTTTTTTTTCTGATTGCTTTATAATTACATCAGATACATGAAAATGGCAAATCAGATCTTCTTTTCTTTCAACCAAGAAGACTTATACTGATAAAATCAGTGTGATAGTGGGGACTTGCTAGCATAGGAAATTAAAAGTGACTAGTTCAGAGGAAAACCCTAAACTCTGTATAAACATTTATTAAACCCCTAAATGTCGGATGTTTTGAAGTCAAAACTCTCAGATTTTCTTACTGATAAAGAACTTAACACCTTGACCAAGTGAATTAGACAGATAGTTTCCCAGATGAAACTGATAGTTGATACCATTTCAAATCTGTTCTTTAAAGTGTTTTGGCTAAATGTGGTAGCAAGTTCTTTTGTCATCTGTGATTTTTTTTTTCTTTAGAAATAAAAATTGGAGTTCTTGGATAACTCAAAATGCAGCCGCAGTGGTTGCTTTGCAAGTGAAAGCCAGGCCTGTGTCACTGCGTGTAGCGTTGTCTTTGCCCTTCTTGCTAGCTCTCAGCTGACCCGGGGCCAGTGGAATCACTGAGGGTCCATGGGGCGGCTGCAGCCTGTGTGGGATTACAGGAAGCGTGTCAAGGCTGAAGATCAGTCTTGCTTGTCTCAGATAGTTGGTAGGCTGTCAAATCAGAAGTCTTACATGAAGAGAGGGAGGTATGCGTGCTGCTCCTTGCTGCTCTGAGTGCGTTGTGGATATTTTTGCAGGGAAAGCATTTACAGGTTGCTGCCTCAGACCACCCCTGAGAATGTGAGCAAAAATTTCAGCCAATATAGCATCAACCCTGTCACCAGGTATCCCAATATCAATGTCAACTTCCTCCGGCCCGGCCAGGTAAGAGCCTACTAGTTGGTTATGTACGTGGGGGTCTGTTGTCAGAACTGAGCAGAGCTCTGATGTTGTTGTAACTATGTTGGCATTTTCCATACATATGTTTAGTAGTCTCATATGCCTTCGCATATACACTTTCAGAAATCTAAGTCTGTCTGTGGATTATTGGTACTTTCCATCAATACATGGAGTGATAAAGGCAGCGTGTTGTGAATGGCTAGCAGAAGATCACACACGGGCCCGCACTGGACCCAGGGCTTAATGTTTCATTTGCCTTCCACCTGCAGTTTGACCCTTTGGGCTTCTGTGTCTATGTTGGTAAAATCTGTGGTTCATAGGAAGCCGTACTTGTCCTATGGAGACTGTCAGGAAGGCCCTCCATGGCTGACTACATCACTTTTAACACAATGTTGTGTAGTTAGTGTTTGTTTTCTTATAACCTACATCATTTCATGAAGGACTTAGCACATTTGTGAAGGGGATATAATTTGCATGTCTTGCTGTTGATTTGCTGTGATTTGCATGATTGTCTCAGCTCAGCTGCACACAACTGTCCCATCAGGTGGCACCGGACAGTCCTACTGCTTGGTGTGGACAGCCCAGTGGGATGGCCATGCCTGCTCTCTCTGTGGTTCAAGGCGGCAGGAACACATTAAAGGTCACCATTATAGCTTCTATTATAAGCCTTGCCGTGGCGCTGGCTGTGTAGCTCAGGGGTGTAGAGCATGCTAAGTTTCTGGGTTCAACACCACCCCCACCCAGCACCACAAAAAATACAGACTTTAACCAACCTGTTTCTCTAGCCTTTCATCTTTGTCATCCTGCTTTTAGAAAAAAATGTGTACCTTTGTGTTTGATTTTTCTGTCCTTTCAGTTTTTCAACTTTCTTCCAGGTGCGCCATTTATATGATACTGGAGAAACAAAAGATATTCATCTGGAAATGGAGAACCTAGTGAATTCCCGAACTACTCCCAAACTGACCCGCAACGGTGAGTTCTCCGCTGGTGGCTGTCTGAGCGGCAGGCACCATGTTGAGAGAAGCCTGCACCATCATAGCACTCCAAAGCCAGTGGTCCTCGAGCTGGGTGGTTGCCTTCCAGGGCATGTTTGGTTGCTCTGGGGAAATTTTTGATTGTCATGACTTAGGGAGGTTGTCGCTGTCATTTAGTGGGGAATGTAGGGATGCTACTAATCCTCCCACAGTACACAAGGCAGGACCACGCAAGGAAAAATGACCTCTGTTATGAGGATAAAGGGGTAAGTTGGGGGGCCGGGGATATAGCTCAATGGCATAAGCGTCTGCCTGGCAAACGCAAGGTCCTCAGTTCAATCCCCAGTGACACAAAAAAAGGGAGGGGGGTAAGTTGGATACAGATGCCGGAGACAGAAGAGTGTAAGCTCCAGAGGACATGCATGCTCAGAGTTTGGGGGGAAGACTTGTAGAATTTGTGGTATTTATTTGGGTAATGTGACATTGCCGTTGTATATTACAAAGGTGAAAGGCCAGTCCATATTTAGTGTGTATTTAAGGACCCCTGAAAATTTTTTTTTTTACAGTTTCAAAGCTGATTAATAGGACAGTTTCAATAATCAATACATTGTACATTGTTATTTTCTTAGTGGTTATCCATAGTACAGGAAGCAGACAGGATTTCCTGTCCAAACACTATTAGTACACCTCTTTCTTTTCATTAAATTAAGTGAAAGTAGCTGTATATTTATCCTATTTTGTATGTATAAATACAAAATGATCTTTCCTTTGTATCCCTTTTTTTTTTTTTGGTCCTGTCAGAGGTGGATATTCTATTGGCATCTAAATACTATAGGTGTTTGAATTCAGCTAAACTATCTAGCAGTCTATAATGTTAGTGGGTTATCCTCAGAAGTTACTGACTTGAGTCTTTTACAGCTCATCATATTGATATGGATTTACTTTATATACCTTGTTTTTATACTTTTCTGCTGGATGGTTAAGACCAAGATAAAGCAAAACCTATATAACAAGAAGTGTAACTTTTGTATCTGATAAGGTCAGTCAAGTACTCTCAGGATTTATCCTGTAGCCCTGTACTGTACTTTGTAGATCCTTTGTCAGTGTCAGCCATGAGGCTGTCATGGCCATTGCTTGACCATGAAGATGGTTTTTGAAAGGAGAGTGACAGGGGCTGGGGAGATGGCTCAGTGGAATAAGCACTTCCCTGGCAAGCGCAAGGGCCTGAGTTCAATCCCTGGTTCCACCAAAAAAAAAAAGGAGAGTGACATTGAGTATGCCTGGTCAGCTCCATGGAGGTGGGCTGGAGAAGGGAAAGGTGCAGGTGGAGGGAGATGAGTTAGAAACGCCTTGCAGTAGTCAAACTGCAGGTGGTGAAGGCCTGAATCTTGTCCTGAGCTGCTGGGAGAGGAGGGAAGAGGCAGTGGGTCACAGAGGGACTCAGACTCGGGGCTAGGAGTCCAGCCCCAGCGCTGGCATTTGGAAAGTACTCAGAGATCCCTGCATGTCGGGCTCCTTGCTAGTGCGCAGCCCTGACCTTTGGTTCCCTTATCTTTGAAACGCGAGTGACAGCACCTCGCTTACATGGTGATCATGAGGGTTCTGTGACGTGGATGTGGTGCTGATTACTGTGCCCGGCATCTAGTGGGCTGCCGGTGACAACGGCGGTTTTGTCACTGGCATCATTAATTATGTGAGAGAGAATATTAAGAAGTCGGAACTGATAGGCATTGGCAGGAGATTGCTTTGGGGCAGGAATGGATTTGTGTTGGTGTGTATCAGTCTAAACAGGGAAGTGGGAGGCTGAGAAGGTGTGAGCTCCATTTCGGACATTTTAAATGTGATACGCTTTTGGGGTGTCAAAGTGGATATGAGAGTCAGCGAGCAGTTGGAAACATTTTCATCTTTTTTCACTGGTATGTCATCTCCTTGAAACCAGAGAATTTATCTTGTTCACTGTCACTAGTTTGGGGCCTGAAACACCGATGTTGCCCGGGACATATGGGATAGATGACTGCACAGGCTTGGGAAGCAGCTGAATCCAGTTGGTGTCTGAGCCAAGAGATGGCATCAGGAGTGGTTTTATGTGCAGTCTCAGAGCACAAGTCCACAGTAAAGGACATCAAGGGGTTTTCATGATGCTCTGTTTTTACCTTATGTTCACAAATTACTGAACGACTTAGTGCAAAGCTAAATATTTTCAGCTGCCTGAGGGAAAGGAACAGACTTTGTTGGATGTAAGTAGGAATTCACAGATCATGTTAAATGATCCATATCAGAGCTCTTCTGATGCAAGGCTGCTTGGTCCTAGAAGAAACTAAGGATACAGTAGGCCCGTTTGGTTTCTTATATGATCATTTATTTTATTTTATTTTTTTAAATTTTTATTTATTTATTTGTTACAGATAGTTTCAGGGTCAGCATGGCATATGGTACTAGGGATCGAACTCGGGTCCTTGTGCTTGCCAGGCAGGCGCTTAGACAGCTGAGCTATCTCCCCAGCCCTATATGATCACTTATAATACAGTGTGCCACACTGGCATAGGGGGTTGTTCTGGTCTGGGCCTCATTGCCTGGTCAGCATAACATGCAGCTTCCTCACTTGAAGACTGCTTGGTTCCCTGGGAAGCGTGGGAGCAAGGCTTGGTTTGCTTGCAGGTTAAGATGCTGCTAGATAGAATGGCTGCTGGGTAGAATGGAACCTTTTCTAATCTGATCTTCTTGTGTTGCTTTGGAGGAACAGGCTTCCTCAGGCACTTGCCAAGCAGCTCTCCAGGGAAGTCCGAGGGTCATATAGCGAGGAAGGCAGCTCAGAGGTGGCACGCCCCCATCTCCACAGCTTCTAGGAGTGCTGCAGGCACACACGGCTTTAGTAGGAGCAAGTCTGTGTCTCTCAGTTGTGGGATACCAGTCTGTTCAGAGATGGATCTTAGAATCTGGATAAATTGGTATCTAAAGTTAGATTATCAGGGCTGGCCAAATAGCTCAGCAGATTAAAGCTCCTGCAAGCAGGAGCAGGGGCCAGGGGTTCGATCCCCAGGCCTGCCATGCCAGCCCCGCCCCCAGGCACGCTGAGACTGCAATTTTTTTAAAAAATATTTTATTTGTGTGTGTGTGTGTGTGTGTGTGTGTGTGTGTGTGGCCAGCTCAGCCCACCAGGGGGCGGGGCTGGCATGTGGTGCTGGGGGATTGAACCACGGTCCCTGTGCTTTGCTAAGCTTGTTCTAAGTAGGTGCTTTAGACCACTGAGCCATCTCACCAGCCCGAAGACTGCAATTGAGACTAGGTATGGTGGCACATGCCTATAATCCCAGCACTTGGGAGGCTGTAGACAAGTGGATCACTGAGTCTAATCTTGTAGTGAGACCCTGAACACCTTGTAGACCCTTCCTTAAAATACAAAAGTAAAATAAAATTAGATTATCAGAATACCAGCCACACAGCCTCACTCATCAACATTTTATTTTGAAAGCTTGTCATGGCTGTTTTGTCCTACCTTTAGTAATTTTTCAAACTGGTTATATATACTGCAAAGATCTTGTATCAACCTTACTAGGTAAGCACACTTCCAATAATAATTGTTCTCAGGGCTGGCGAGATAGCTCAGTGGACCAAGTGCCTGCTTAGGGAAGCGCAGGGATTGGGGTTCAATCTCTGGCACCACATACCACACCAGCCCCACCCCTGGGTGCACTGAGTCAGCCACCGAGACTGGGTGTGCTGTTGCACACCTATAATCCCAGTGCTGGGGAGGCTGAAAATAGGATCACTACAAGTCCAGGCTGCGTAGTGAGACCTGGTGTCAAGTACGTTAAAAAAAAAAAAGATAACCAATAATAATTGTTCTCATTCTAGAATCTGTAGCTCGTTCCAGCAAACTGCTGGGCTGGTGCCAAAGACAGACGGATGGTTATGCAGGAGTAAATGTGACAGATCTTACTATGTCTTGGAAAAGTGGCCTGGCCCTGTGCGCAATCATCCACAGATACCGCCCTGACCTGATGTAAGTCATGACTCAACTTCATCTTTCATTTCCTATCTCCCGAGGACCTCAGAGCACTGTGCTATCAAGTAGGCAGATTTTGTTCTTTTTCCCATAATGGGGTACATATTAAGATGTTTCCTGTAGAAAGCCAGCATGTTGACCTACTTACATTTAAAAATCATATATCAAACATTATATGACACCACTCAGGAAGGATTAGCTAAGTTTTTAACAATCACAGCACTCACAGGGTTAAAAAGTGGGCCTGTTAACTTCACACAAAGGAAAACTCTGTATATTGACCCCGAGTTGAGCTGTTCCTTTTGGCCAGCTATCTCGCACATGCTCTTGGTGGTCACAAGGGAAACTTGGCTGAAACAGCTGGCCTGCTCGAGACAAATATGTCACTACCCATGAAACAGAAAACAGTGAATACTCACCTGATTTATGATTGCTCATTATTATTTTCTTTGTTAAAGACTGCACTTCTTGCCAGCATGTTCTAAGTTCACGAAGTTCATGTCATCTTTCTCACTGTGCCTGGAACGTCTCTTTTGTCCATTCTTCAGTCACCTGCCTACAAAATCAGGGCACTAGGGTGCCTCTAGGTCTGCTGCAGTGACCATTGCACTCAGATCCCCCCTATGACCATGTGCTACCATGGAAACCAAACAGGATTCAGAAACCAAAGCATGTCCAGTTACTCTGCCTCGCCTTTTTATCACTGGGTTCACTTAAGGGCCCATGTTTTGGTGTATTTTGTTTTAATGATAGCTTAAGAACTCCTCAAAGGCATAGTCCCTATTTGTGTGACTCTAATGGGCTAATGAACCAAGGGCTGTTTAAAAAAATAAAACTGTACAGTGTGGATTAAAGGTGGGGAGGACTGGGGCTCAGTGGTGAGGCACCGACCTGGCAAGCCTGGGGGTCTGAGTTCCACACCTAGCACCCCAAATAGAGGGGTGGGAGACTGTGGTGTGCTTAGTTAAAGGTAAGTGGCCCCCAGCACTCCTTCCACTTAGCTCATCAAGTTGGTAAAAACCAAATGAAAATAATGTGTATTTACTCCCACTGAAGCAAGAGAGGGGGAGGGAAAGCAGCTTGAGGAAAAAAATATTTTTTTTTTAATGTATATAGAATTTGCATATGTATTTGCATATAGTGTTCAGCGCTGTTTAGACTACAATAACTGCAGTCAGGATTAGTGTCCATAGTTTAATAGGCAATGGAAAAGTGCCATGGGGTCCAGTTAACATAAATAGGGCTGTTGAGTTGATCTGAATTCTCCCAAGAAGAATTCTACCAGTCCTTACTCTGAAGCTAAAAACCCAATGGAAATGTTTGTTAAACTAAGTGCTTGGGAAAATTCAGGAAATTTAGCTTTGGGAAAACCTTCGGAGAGTTGTTGGAATTTCCCTATTGGCGGATGAGGAACATTTACCGGAGCTGGTTTAGGATATGAGCAGCTGGTGCTGCTGGTGTGTGAGGCCAAGGCTGCAGGGGCATCTGAGCCGGGCAGCTGCTGCCTCCTCACTGTCTGACATGTGTGTAATACTCGCGGACACACCTAGGGAAGACAGTTCCTGTACCAAGCGTACAGTTCAGTAAGAACTGTGTATTACTGGAAAAATGAAGGAAGTCTTCAACTCTTCCTCTTTTTTTCCTTTATTGGGTAGATTTTTCATCATTTCTTCTTGAGACTGCATTGCATTTCCTTAATAAAAGGAAGGAAAATAATAGTAATAGATTTGTCCTCAAATTCCAGTGGGGCGCTGCTCACTGGATTTTAGTCAAAAGACAAATGAGAAATGATAGTAACTTCATGATAACTGTTTTCTGGTCTGAGGAGAGTCTGCCCAACTCAATCAATTTTGCGTATCCTGTTTCTCAGAGATTTTGATTCTTTGGATGAGCAAAATGTGGAGAAGAATAACCAGCTGGCCTTTGATATCGCTGAGAAGGAGCTGGGCATTTCTCCCATTATGACCGGCAGAGACATGGCGTCAGTGGGGGAGCCTGACAAGCTGTCCATGGTGATGTACCTGACTCAGTTCTACGAGATGTTTAAGGACTCACTGTCCTCCGGCGGTAAGGGCCTCCCTTCCTGCCCAGCTGTCACTGCTTTTCTTCTCTCCCAACTGTTCCTCGTCAGGACCGCTCCATGCCGCACCACCAGGCTCAGGAGAGGGAGGTGCTGGAAGCTTCCTTCTTTAGTAGTTCTCAGGCACTCATTCTTTTCAACATCTTTTTTACTTATAAATATGCAAAAAATCATTGCTGCCTAAACTTCTGCTTTTACAGTGCTGAGAGTGGAACCGAGAGCCTCATCACACTGGTAGTGTGCTTTCCCACAGAGCTACATCCCCAGGCCTCTGTCTGAACTTTCGTTCCATGACTTTCCTCTCTTCTCCTACCCATTCTCTCAGAACCAGTCTTTCAGAAGAAATGTGTCACAGTTGTGGTCTCCGTGTGCTCTGCACCTCAACTGTAACATTTCATTTATTTATTGAAGTGACTTTATTATTTATTTCAGTGACTTTTTCTTTTTCTTTTTTTTTTTTAGTACCAGGAATTGAACTCAGGACCTTGCACTTACCAGGCAGGCACTGTGCTACTAGGAGCTATATCCCTGGCCCCTCAACTGTAACATTTCACAACCTGCCACTTTTTCGGGTGTTCTCTAAGCAGTTCCCCACAGTGAAAAGAGTCAGAAGCCAATTCCTCTTCCCTGGAATTCTGTCCTTGGCTTCTATGATCCACGCTAGGTTTTTTTTTTCCTCCTTTTTTTGTGCCAGTGTTCTGTGGCTTATCTTTATCCCTACATGTTATCCCTACTCAGAACCTTTTATTAGCCCTTAGCCTGCTGCCTCAGTCTATGATCGCACTATAAAAAAATATTCCTGTTGGGCTGGGAGATAGCTCAGCGGTCCAGGTGCCTGCCAGGCAAACTCAGGGACCCAGGTTCCATCCTGGTTACCACATGCCATGCCAACCCTGGGTGTCAAGCCAGCCCCCAAAACCGGGTGTGGTGGTGTACACCTGTAATCCTAGCACTGGGGAGGCTGAGACAGGTGGATCACGACAAGTCTGAGCTTTGTAGTGAGACCCTTACCAAATAAGTGAGTTTAAAATAATAATGAAAAATGTTAGCAATATTATTACTAAGCTTCAAATGCTATTTGACTAATTTTTACTCATATTTTACTAATTAGTCATTATGTAACTAATAAAATGTACAGTGCCCAGAGTGGGGTACCTGCGCCCAGTGCCTCCCAGCCTGTGCCGCTTTAGCCCTCTGTGGTTTCTCCTGATCGCACACAGTTCTTAGCATGGCCATGCGCTGCTCCGGCGAGCTCACCTCTCAGGGCGAGAGCCCTTCATGTGCAGCCCAGAGCCTGCTCTCTTCTGCCACCAAAGGTGATGGCCTTGATTATGCACCTCTCTGCTCTCCTGTCTCCATTTGCTCTCTGTCCTGAAATTTTAATCACCAATGTGAGGCTTCCCCACTCTGCTTAATCATTACAGGCAGATTACAGCCTTTTGAAAAGTGGAAGTACAGGTTTTATGACCAAAGTGTATTCTGAATATCCTTTTCTTCTTGTACCAAGAACTCATGACCTCATGCTTGGCAGGCAGGCTCTGTGTCGCTGAGCTAAGTCCTCGGCCTTAAGTATATTTTTAAAAAGTTGGTTTTGTCTGTGTGGATAGAAAAGAGGAGGCTCAGTGTGCACACCCAAGTGTGCATTTCCTTTGTGGCATTTCCTGCAGAGACTTGTGTGTTTTGTCATAGTCCATGAGCCTTTAGCACTCCCTGGAAAGTTCCCTCCCGTGAGTACCTGCAGGGGAGTGGAGTCTGGTTAGGACTTCATGGCTGTCTCTGGGGGTGTCCTTGAGCTTTGTGACTTCTGTTCCAGATACCTTGGACCTGAATGCTGAAGAGAAAGCAGTCTTGATTGCCAGCACCAAGTCCCCCATCTCCTTCCTGAGCAAGCTCGGGCAGACCATCTCTCGGAAGCGCTCTCCCAAGGTACACATGCAGGGGTTGTAATGCGGGCAGCTGCAGAGCCGCTGGCAAGGTGGGCACCTGGCTAATACAGTCCTCCTTCTCTTCTGGTACAGGATAAGAAGGAAAAGGACTTGGACGGAGCTGGGAAGAGGAGAAAGACTAGTCAGTCAGATGAGGTGAGCTTCATCTATGATTTGCTAGAATGGTTATGCTAAATTCCTCTTCTGGTTAAAATCCTTAATTCCCAAATTAGTTCGCTTGATCTTTGCAGATTATTATTATTATTATTATTATTTTATTTATTTATTTATTTATTTATTTTTGCAGAACCAGGGATTGAACTCAGGCTCTTGCACTTGCCAGGCAAGTGTTTATTCTACTGAGCCATCTCCCCAGCCCCCACGTATTTATTCTTTATGAGAATATCCATGGGCAGATGCCTTTGTTTTTTTTGTTTTATATTTTGTTTTTGTCTTTTTGAAATAGGATCTTGCTGTGTAGTTTAGGCTGGCCTTGAGCTCACTTTGTAGCCCAGGCTAATCTCGAACTCAGAACACTACTCCTGCCTCAGCATCTCTAGTGCTGGGATTACAGGCATGCGCCAGTGTGCCTGGCCAAGGGCAGATGCCTTTGTGTTGGCTTTTGTCTTTCATTATTTGGAAAGCACCAGGGAAATATGCACACACATGCTCTCAGGCCTTGTGTTCTTGTGAAAGCACACTGGACAAGGCCCGGTGGCTTTCCTGGGCTATGCTATGACGATACCGACACAAGTCTGAATAGCAGTACTGCCCAGAGTGCCATGCTCTTGCTGGCTGTTGGGATCAGCACCTCAGAAATTGCTGGCGAGCCCAAGCCGCTGTGCAGATCCTGACCACGCTGCTTGGAGGTCCTAGCAAATGGGTGGGACCCCTCTAACAGACTGTCTCTGGGATGCTTGCTGTTCAGCAGGAAGAGGTTTCCAGGACCTGCAGAGGAGAAAGACCAACCCTGGTGAGCACGCTGACGGATAGGAGGATGGATATTGCCGTCGGGAACCAGAACAAAGTGAAGTACATGGCTACCCAGCTACTGGCCAAATTCGAAGAGAATGCGCCTGCCCAAGCCACCAGCATAAGGAGGCAGGTAAGCCCATTCCCACCCACCCATCCTATTGACCGGGCCGTACAGGAAGGAGGATCTTTTCAGTGCAGATGGGCAGGGTGACAGACCCTGGAGCCCAGGGACTCAAGGGTGAGGTCTCCTTTTTCCTCACATGGCTGCGACTGAGAGGAGCATTTCCTAAGCTCGTTGTAGATGTTTAGGCTTGCTTTATCCTCAGCACTCAGTTCTACGGCGCTGTGGCAAAAAGCAGCATGGGGATGTAAAACATGTACTTGGGTATTTATACATGCGTCAGATTCATACACATATGTACTGAAAGTTGAGGGAAGGCAGCTAAGGCCCTGACATATCATGGACTTTTGTGTTCTGCTGTTCTCACGGAACTTCAGGCTCATTTCCATGTTGCTCTAAACCCTGTATGAGCATCTTCTAGAATGTGTTGGCACCATGCTCTTCTTAGCTGTTGCTCTAGTGTCGGATGTTTCAGTTGTTTCTCATCTTTCATGATAAGGATCAGAGGCAAACCTGCTTGGGACAAAGCTGCTTTTGTGTGTTGCAGATTATTTTCCTCGAATACTTCTGGGAATGTGAGCATTTTAGTTACTGAATAGTGCCCTGTAAGTCAGACAGCATTCTACCCAAGGTGACCTCGTTAGGCCTTGTTTCTCTCTTGCTTGGGTACAAGTCACTACGACTTGTTACTGGAGGAGGGCTGGGAGTTGGAGGTTCACACTGAAACTTTCTAACAAAACTCCCTGGTGACCTGGCAGAGCATCCGGAGGACAGCAGGCCCATCGTTTTCTCTTTCTCTTCATCTTCACGAGCTGCCGTCCCTGTGGGGACAGGTTGCATGGCACCAACTGTGCTTGGAGTCTGCCTGTAGTAGCTTCTCACTGCGTCTTTAGTTGCTGGTGTTTGCGCTCCAGTCTTTCCGCACGTGGCTCTTGGGATTGCTGGCCACGGTTGGTAGGAAGCAGTAGATGTCACCTGGGACCGTGGCTGCTGGGGTCGTCTTACCTCAAGAAGGATGACTGCCTCTCAGAGACATTGCTTCTCTTGCTTGGGCGAAAAGTTGGTTTTCCAAATCAGAATTAGTAAGCTAGAGTCAGAGCTTCAAATTTGGGGAAAAAGTAATGAAAGTGACAGCTTCGGTTTTCCTTTTTTTGTTCCTTTTTTGCACTTTCTATTGGTTTGGAGATGAGGTGTATTTCTTCTAAGTGTAACTAAGAATTGACTCTAACTGCAACACACACACACACACACACACACACACACACACCCTACCTCGTAGCTCGTAGTTACGTGTCTACTCTCCATGAGTACTGTTTTGTGTCTTTTATCTTAACGTATTTTATTTTGTTTTGTCTCCATGTTGTGTCCCCACCCACACTTGGCCTGTGTGTCACAGCCGACACAAGAGCGTGGGGTCAGCCAGCCGTCCTGCCGCCTGCCTGAGCAGGGTCGCCCTGCTCCCATCCCCCTTTGGAAACAGGTAAAGGAACTGCAGGGACCAGGCTGGGCTGCTGCCCTGGGCCTGCCACCACACTCCTCCTCTGGGGCGGCCCGGATCAGGCCTGCACTTAAAGACCCAGCTCACCAGGGCAGGAGAACTCTGCTCCTGCAAGGAGTAGCTCTGGAAAAACACTTCGCAGACAGTGCTGATTCCATGAACCCTGCAGGGAGAAGCCTGCTCAAAGGGCACACTGTTGATGTGATGTTAAAACTAGCTGATGCTCTTAAGTATTTAGGTCTGCTTAGCTACTGGGGCTTTGCCACCGCAGCATCTGTCTCCATTTGGCTTTTTGGTAGCGTTGTTACCTCCTGACTATGGAGGGAGAGCCCTGGCTTCATCATGGCTGAGACAGTAGAGTCTCTCAATTAAGGGGGGAAAGTGTTACCTGAGAAGTTAGTGTTTTTTTTTTTTTTTTTGGCGGCACCGGGGATTGAACTCAGGCCCTTGCACTTGCCAGGGAAGCATTTATTCTACTGAGCCATCTCCCCATCCCTAAGAGAAGTTAGTCTTGAACTCTGATGTTTATTTCAAACAAAGGTAGTCAGAGGCTGGGGTGGGAGAGGGGAGGCATGGTAAAAAAGATTTTTCCCTGGGGTGGTATTAAACACCTGTGGGCCCAGCTACCTAGGAGGCTGAGGCAAAAAGGTTGCTTGAGCCCAGGAACTCAAGGCCAATCTGGGCTAACTAGTAAGACCTTATCTTGAAAATTGGGGCCCATGAGATAGCTCAGCGGTCTACAGTGCCTACTTAGGCAAGCTTAGACAAGCACGCAGGGACCGTGGTTCAATCTCCAGCACCACGTGACATACCAGCCCCACCCCCAGAATGGGCTGAACTGGCCAAAAAAAGGAAAGAAAATTAGTGAACTAATTGGGATTGTTACTAAAACTGTTTATCCTAATAGAACAAGAAAGGGCACCTGTTTTATAATAGAGATGATCTTTAGTTGAGGATCTGTTGAGATGGGGCGTGAACCATAAACTGGATTCCAGAAACTCCACATTCGTACTTTCTTTAATGGTGGCCTGAAAAATCCGTAAATAAAGGTGGCCTGAGATAGGAGCAACGTGGGAGGGAGGTCAGGAGTAATCTGTGCAGGTGGGTGGGCAGATGACTGTCACGTGTGCGTGGTGCAGCATTGGTGGGCTTGCTGGGAAGGGAGGGGTGGGGAGTGAGGCTCTACAAGCCTGCTGAGCTGTGCCTTCTGCCCTGGTGAGGACGGACCTGTCAGCTGGCTGTTTGACAGAGTTGTTCTGGAGGGACATTGGAAGCTTGACGTTACGGGGCTGCTTACTGAGCATCTGCCTCTACCCTTGTACGACAGTCTTCTGTGTGGAGACGTTGTTCTTCCCATCCTGTCCACCTTTTCATCCAGTCACTTTTGGTCCTCGTCAATGAAGCAGAATATTGCTAGGCTATCTGAGCAGCAGATTGGAACCTCTGAAGTTGACCAGGGTCTATGGAAGGCGCACCAGAGAATCAGAAAGAGCTACTGGGGAGATTGAGAAACCACAAGCAGTGAACCCCTTTCAGATTCGTGAGTAGAGCTGGGAATTGCGAATTTACCTGGATGCAGAGAGGTAGTGCTGTGAAGTGTTACATCTCACAAGTCTTACATCCATGTGAGGTGTGCGGCATTCGCACACACTATTCCCCCACCATTAGCTCATGAGTCTTGGCCCTCTAAATTCATCTCCTGGAGGCTGGAGGTGGATGTGGTGCTGGTTGACCCCCAGGACAGACCAACTCCTGACAGCGACCTGTTGTCTCCCTTTAGGAGTGGGCTCGATGGCAGCACCACATGTGACTCTCTCCATGTTTCTTTTGAAGTGGTTCCTGGGAGGAGGGAGTGGCGGAGAGCAGGGATGGAGCCGTTGGCATGAGGACCGCTTTCAGCTTAGGTCACAGTGTGGAAGAAAGGAAATGAGTAACAGCTGTGCTCACCAGTGACTTCTCTTCCCCTTCCCGTGTCAGCACTGTGGCTCTTTCCTTCCCCACCTTTTTTGACCTTTAGGTCTCAGAAGTGCATCCTGCAGGCCGGCTCTGGGGGAAGCCAGCCTTGATTGTCACCTGAGGTGGGGACAGTAGGGCTTGAATCCCACAGCCTTTTCTCCTCTCAGGCTTTCCCTTGTGGCCAGCTTGGCAGGGAGACTGAGCATTTTCTGGAAGGCATCAGAGAGACCTAGAGTAGTGTGTGATTGTTTCTCAAATACCAAGAGCTTCCATCGTAGTTTTCCAGAGCTTGTATATTGAGTGGCGTGAGAAGAGGAAAACATTGGCAGGATGTTGTCTCAGCTGGCTGTCAGGAGGGTGCTGCTTTGCTGCTGTAGGATGCGTGTGCACGTGCTGCGTGCATGTGTGTGTTTGTGTGTATGTGTGAGAGAGAGAAACTCCAAGCCACTGAAAGGTAGTCACTCTAATGGGCCCATCTGCCTCTCTGTCTAGTGATAATCAAACCCATTTCTGTCCTTCAACTTGACTATTAAATTTCTTGGTCCCTGGCATTTAAAAAATGTCACATCTCGAATTCTTACCAGCCACGTAGGTTGGCTGCACCTTTTATGTCTCATGAAGGTCCTCTTTACGGGCCAACAGGAGACTGATAAGCCTCCATCTCTGCACAGTGATATGCTGTTGAGGACAAAGGGACATGGAAGGGCTCCCAGATGCACTCTCAGCCTTTCCCAAAAAGAGCCACCTTTTATGTGGCCAATGTTTCAACAAAGTTCTCTCTATTTGTGTCTGTTGGTGTAAAAGCGACGAGAAAAGGGACGTTCTCGGACCTGCCCCAAAAAAGTGATCACACTGTATCCTCCCCCTACTCCACTTCCCTACCAGGCGCGCAGCGGCCAGCAGGTGACCTTCTCTGCATGCTCTGTGTCCTGTCTTCCTGCCTGTCTGCATAGAGATCACCTCACTCCCCTCTCTTTGCAAAGATGCCTATTTAAAGCAAGGTTATCGGTAGCAGAGGCAACCTTTTTTGCTACAACAAGCAATTCCTGACTGGACCTTTGGATAATGCATTTACAACAGACCCTGTGTGGTTTAATCCAGTCTCTGTCATGGGACTGTAACTGCACAACTGTAAGCTAACAAGTAAAATGTGTTTGTCACAGATCGAGGGCCCACATTTTTATTACCCATTGAAAGCAGCCATTTTCGCTTGCCATTCAGTGAGATCTGGGCATTTGGGAGCTTCACAGGGTTTGCATGAATTTGATTCCTTCTGATTCCGAGAGCCCTGCCTCTTGCTTACCCAGTTTCTCCCAGCAAGCACTGCCTTTCCACAACGGTGCCACTCCCTCCAGGCAGATCTTTAAGAACTGCTTCCCAGAGCTGTGATCCACAGACACGGCCCCGAGGACAAGCGGGCACACATATGTAAGGTGTGTTCACAGAACGGTCGCGTGGACTTCTGTGTTAGAGCCCTATGAAATACACAGCTAGAGGGCCAGGGAGATGGCTCAGTAGAATAAGCACTTGCCTGGCAAGCGCAAGGGCACGAGTTCAGTCCCCGGTTCCGAAAAAGAAAAAAGAAAAAGAAAAATACACAACTAGTATTGAGGGCAGGAGCTGTGGAGAAATACTCTCTCAATCTAAGTGGCCTGTATAAAAGGTGACTACTAGTAATGAGTCCTGACTTTAAAGGCCCCGATTGTTTCCCCAAGTCTAAAAACTGAGTTCTAGTAGCTATGTAGTGCCAACAGTTAGGAGTACATCCTATGTGTACTCCGTGTTGTAAGTCCCTTCCAAGTATCAGTTCGGTCAGGCTTCACAATAGACCTACGAGGCAGCTGCTGCTGTTACCCCACTTTGCAGATGAGGACCCTGGGGGCACGGGGTAGGGAGCCCAGTCACTCGCACCAGCCTGCATAGGAAGTTCTGGAACCAGACCTGTATCCAGGTCATGTGACCAGAGCCCAGCCCTGGCTCCCTCCTGTGGGTAGAGACAGCACACTTGTGTCCATTGGTAAGGACAGCCCCAGAAGAAGCTTTGGGTTGGTTCCTCCCCAATATGTGGCATGAGGTGGAAAATCCTTCATCATCCCAGTGCTGAGCGAGGTCTTCCCTGCTCCTGTGATTGCTAGGTTAGGGCTTCCTCTGCTCAGCAAGGCCTCTCTGGGCTTGTCTGCTGGGTTTCCAAGCTTCTCACACATGCCTAGAGCCTGAACATTTGTCCCGTCCTTGTGCCGTTCTCCCTGTAATGAATTATGCCTTGGTTCCATGTTCCTACCCTGGGTCCACTCCCACATGCCCCCACCTCCCCCCAGTTTCCATCTCCCCACCTTCCCTTTCTAATGTCTTGCTGTGGAAATCTGCACCCTGCTAACCAGGCTTCTTCTAAACCTTCCGTTGAATGCCTCTGATCTCATGCCACTGTGCGAAAGAGATCTGTTTGATCCACCTTAGCACTAACCACAGTTACTTATCTGTGTGGCTGACCTCCCTGGAGGCCAGGTAGCCGCAGTGTCCCAGCCCTTTCCTGCCAGGCTCTGCTGTCCTTTCCCCACCCCTCCAAAAGGCATTTTCACTGAACGATTTCTGGCACTGAATTTTTCACTGTCACTTCACAGGGTGAAAGAGAGTATTTGGATGGCATTTAAGTTTCTGCTTTGTTGTCAACAGAGTTACAGGGATCTTGATGCTGACTCCCGTGGCAAGCAGAGTCCCCGCCAGGAGAGGGTAAAAGAGCATGAACCCGTGGCATGGGATGCTGAGGGCCAAACAGACGGGCACGCTGTGTGGTGGGGCAGAGGAAGGGGGCATGGAGAGTGGTTCCTCTCCCCTTGCTTTTGCACACTTGTCACCCAGCCAAGAGCCACAATTCTTTGTGCTGACAGCGTGCAGATAGAGCAACAGTAGGACATTCATGAGGACACTACCCTCAGTGGTTGTGTTGCACAGGGGCCTCATGGGCTTCCCATGCTGTGTACCAGCCCATTCCAAGACCACTCAGTGTCTCTACCCTAAACATTTACTGGTGGTAGAACACCGTGGACTGTTGGGAAGAGCTTCAGGAAGCAGGTAGCATTAACAGTCAAACTCAAAAAATAAATAACCAGTCATGAGTCTCAAAGTAAGAATACTAAGAGAGCCAACACATATCGTGTGAAGATTTTTCAAGTTAAAGATAAAGGCAAGATGGGAGTGCATAATAAAAAGTTTTTGTGTATCTTTTCTGAAAAATCGAAGGGGATAAATCACTGATTGCAACTGGCTATCAAATAACTTACTTTCAGTAGCAGAGATCTCACTTAAAGAAGCCTGCTTATTTTATGAAATTTTTGTTGTCATTGGTGCCCTTGAAGATCTTTAAGTGGAGATAGCCTTGCACCTACAGTAGAACATCTGCAGCTGTATTCTCACATAAGCTGTTTTTATTATTTATAGACAGTTCCACCAAGCACTAAGTCCGGTTACTTCTCAGCTCTGCTAGGAAACTAACCCTAGCACTGTCTTCCTGTGCCCTCGCCAGGCTGTCAGCAGGTGTGTGCTGCCACACTGGGGAGCTGGGCTGAGGGAGGGGGCAGGCCAAGGTGCAGGGTCCTGGGCTGCCCAGGGCCTCAGCACGACCGGCTCTGTGCTCACTCCGGTTGGGCCTGCGTTCTCCCTCTGGCATGGTGTGTGCCCTGGCCCCTTCCTGCTTTCCAGGCTGCACTGTACTCCTTTTAAAGAAGGAAAGGAAAAAAAAAAAAAGCATTTTCATTGAGCAGAGCAATACCCTACATTTCAGGAAATGCACTTTTAATGAGGTCCTGAGTATGTTTAGTAAAACACTTAAAAAGAAGTTGGGAGGGAAGTATTTGAAGTCAAAGGAGAGCTGGCCAGGAGAAGCAATTTGAAGTTTTGGGATACAAGGCAAGGTGGGGATTGGAGCCCAGGAGGCAGCAAAGTGGCTGTTTTTTTTTAATTTGCTGCGCACGCACAGGGCCTCAGGCTAGTTACTGTGAAGGGGCCCTCCATGGTGCCCCAATTCGCAGGCTACTGGCCTGAGTGCTTCTCTGCTCTGACAGCCCCACCTTCCAGGGAGATGCTGGGTCCTCATTCCTTTTGGTGGGTGATGTCCAGCACAGCAATCATCCCCAGGGTTGGGTATAGAGAGCTGGCTGAATCTCTGGGGTGTACAGGCCTGGAGGAGTGAGGTCCCTGCCGTTTCACACAGCCAACCCTGCGGTTGGCTGGAGCAGGAGGTTTGATGAATCTGCTTGGAGCCAGAAGAGCGGAGGGCTTTTCATTGCTCTGACAGTTCCACTGTCCTTCCCACCCCAGAAATACTTTACCCTGAACCTGGTGGGAAGCTGAGCAGGTATTGCTCACCAGAGCTTGTAGCCACCTTGATCTCTAGACACTGAAGTTCCTAGCCATGAGGGCCACCATTAAGGAAGACGCCGCCCATGAGTGCTACATGAAGTCTGCACAGTCCATAGGGGATGCAGGGGCTTGAGGTTTGTCTTCTGATGATTGCTGGGAGTCAGCCACTCCCTCAACAAGCAGATCTCCTCAGGAGCTAGGCATGGCCAGCGGAGTGACCCGGTGCCGGGCAGCACGTGGGCGGAGCATGCTCGGGCCTAGCTTTTCAGGCTTTCTTGCCTGCTACTGTAAGGCTGATGGAATCCTGGACTGAGAGAAGGACCTCTCTGTGCCCAGGACAAATTCCACCTCAGGCTGGCTTGGGGCTTCTTGCAGAGCACAAGGAGCGTGTGTGTTTGCAGTGCCTGTTCTGTCACCGGGATGGCACCATTGTCACCTGGCTGGCAGCATTACCCACTGGATGGGGGTGAGAATACCAAGTGGGGAGGACGAGGCTTTCACAGCTCCATGACCTGTGTTCCGGAGTGAGCATCAGTGGAAGGCCTGGAGGAGGTCGGCAGAAAGCAAGGGGAAGCCTTGAGTTGCATGAGACACTTATGCTTCTGGGAATCAGAGGGTTTGCTTCCCACTAGAGTTCTGTAGCTAAAGGCCTAGAGTAGAAGGGTCTATACTGCCAGCTTTCTTACGTTTGGGGTGTGATTCCAATTTAACATTTGCTTTGATCTTTGTCTCTATCTTGTATTTTATAGCCAGAGCCTGAACCTTCTCGTGGATTTTTTGTTGACCAGTGGGAGCTTTCCCTTAGTCTCCGCTCCTCTACTCGCCCCGCCTCTCCCTCCTCTGACTCACTCCGACAGGTAGCATGGCCGGGACTTGGCAAGGCCGCCCCCACCGCAGCCTCGCTCTTTCCATCTTCACGTGTTCATCGGGGGCCTTAACCTTGGCCTGTCTGTAGGGGCTACTGATGTGTGTGGCTTGGTTGGGGGAGAGGGAGGGTTGCTGCAGCAGATGCCTGACTTAACTGGCTGCTCGCTTTCACTGGGTCATGCTCAGTGTGTCAGAGTTGGCCCTCTTTGATTGTATTTTGACTGTATCCAGTAATGATAAGCAATTTTTAGCCATTGGCTTTTTTTACTTTACATGTCCTCATAAGCATTATGAACCATAATGTAACCAAATGCCTCCTGTGAAGTTGTGACTGTGTCGTATCTGGGGGCGCCTCTGGACTTGTAATCGTGTGAGGAATGAACCCTCAGTTTCCCACAGGGGCACTGGCCCAGTCACAGAGGAGTTTCTAGAGAGAGATCTCTCTGCCCCATGTGTTTGCTAAGCAGTGTGCGCACAGGAGTGCATGTGTGTGTGTGTGGTGTGGTGGGAAGTCTGGCGATTGCTACACCAGTTATTTTTTAACAGTGGGGAGAAGGAAACCATCTGCTTTTCATGTCATAAACAAGCAGAACTTGAATCTTCACCTCTGCAGCGGTGGGGGCTGATGCTTGTCCGTGTTACCACATGCTGGGAACTGGACATGGCCAATGCCTTTGCACGCCACAGCCCAGGCTGTAAGGTCAGAGGATGACAGGTTCAGTTGGGCTGTGCAGGTCCTAGCCTCACATGTGCTGACTGGCCCACATTCTTGCTTGTCCGCTGCAGGATAAAAGAAATGCAATTTTCTGCTCCCTTGGCATCAGCCATTAAGGGATATGCTCCACCTGGTGTCTCCACAGGCCCTGATCTCAGATTTAATATCTTAAGAGCCAATTGTTTTCCTCAGTCACTACTGGATATAATCTGCAAGTTAATGGGTAGCTCATACCAATCCCTGGAGATCTTATTTTTAAATTGGAAATACCATCGATTCCTCAGTTCTAGCTAACCCTTGAACTGAGCCAATCATGTTTCTTTGGTTTTGTTGTTCCCAGATTTGCATCACGTTGGCTCATCTCACCTGAGTACTTCTGTCACTCCCTGTCCTGTCTCCATATGCCCTTGCTCAAGCTAGTGGTACTCTTACTGCTCCGCGTGGGGGGCATCCCAACCCCTTCCTAAGGGACTGTTCCCCTCTCCAGGATACCTGTTTCTAGTGTGAGGGGAGCCACAGCTAATTCTGACTTCCTGGTTCTGACTAGGTTACTGTCTACATGGGTAGCCTGTGTTTGAGGCATTCCACCCAGCCTAGGGTGCGTCACAGGGGTCCCATTGTGCTGCTCCTAAACCCCATTAAATATCAGCAAGGGAAATGGCCAGAGAGGCAACTCCCAGCAGAGGTGGCGAGTGCCTTCACCTAAGACTGGCACTATGGTCAGGAGAAATTGGAACTCTATGAGGTGCCCAAGTACAGGGTCAGCCTTGAGATTGGTTTCTTCCTCATCCTGTGAAATAGGGTAATCTGGGCCTCTGCCAGCTGCTTGGAGTTACTCCTTTTGAACTGTCTGTATTGTTTTAGTCATCAGGATAAGGCCCTTCTCACCCTCTGCGTCCATTCTAGCTTCAGCTTCCTCAGACGTCCCAGAACTGTAAATACCAAAGCTATGAAAGACGCAGCTCTCCCCACTGGAAGACTGTCTGCCCACAGCTGCCGCTCTCCTGTGCAGACCCCAGGGGGACCCCAGAGCAATGTTTTGCTCACCACCCACTTTCCTGCTTATGGGCACTGTGTTGGCATGGTTTGCTGTTGCACTGTTTTCATTGTACACATTTCAGAGATTTTTTTTCTTAATTTGTTTATTTTGCCTTTTCATTACCCTTCATTCTGGTCATTGTGTACTCTCCAACCCGTAGAAGTATATAAAGATGTACACAGGCGGAGTGAGCTCATTGGCTGAACAGATAGCCAATCAGCTGCAAAGGAAAGAGCAGCCCAAAGCCCTTCTAGACAAGAAGGAACTGGTAAGAGCTATCCCAAGGGCACTGTCGCTAACCATGACACTGCGGTAGTCGGCCACCCTCTCGCTTGTTCTAAGGAGCTTAGGGATGTGTGTGGCCACTTGTGTTGCCATGTGGTAATGTTCCTATTCTGAGATTGTTTGAACTTTAATAACTGAACGCTCGGACAGTATTAGATGTTTGAAGTGTTATGCAGAAAAGCATTTAGTTTTACTAAAAGTAACCACTCTAGAGCACACGGAACATGTACTTGGGATGCAGAGTGTGTACATGTATGATGCTCGCCACACAGAATTTTGTCAGAGCAATTTGGTTATGAAATTCTGCACACTTGTGTTCTTTATCCTAACAAATCTTGGTTGTTGCCAGCACTGATTCAGCCTCCACCTTGTTCTGAGAGCTCTCAGGAGGGGCTCGTGTAAAAGAGCTGCTGCAAGAGTACCATTACCCTTTGGGAGAGCCAAAGGCAGGCAAATGTAGCTGGCTAATACTTGCTTCAAACAAAAGCACCCGCAGAGGGGCTGTGCAGCTCTGGGGGAGTCCAAGAGGCCTTGCCCTGACGCCCTCCTCCCCACAGGGCTCCCTGAAGAAGGAGTTCCCGCAGAACCTGGGGGGCAGCGATACTTGCTATTTCTGCCAGAAGCGGGTCTATGTGATGGAGCGGCTCAGTGCTGAGGGCAAGTTCTTCCACCGGAGCTGCTTCAAGTGCGAGTACTGTGCCACCACTCTGCGCCTCTCGGCATACGCCTATGACATCGAGGATGGTGAGTCACCTGCGTTGGCCTACGCTAGGAAGTGAGCATGGCTGTTGCTGTCCACTTGAGCAGCTCCATGGGCCGAGGCTGCATGCCATGTGTGGGATTTTGGTGCACTCCACTGATCCCTCCACCATGTCCCTCTGCTCTTTGAGTCACCAGTCTGCATCAAAGAATTTCTCAGTAATGATGCCAGTGAGGAGGCCTGTGTTGTCTGAGTCATTTCCCTGACTTGCACCCACTTGCTTTCTCACCTCCTGGGGGATCTTAAGGTAGAAAGGACACTGTTAGGACAGAGTCCTGTTGTCCTACAGAAGTGGAGTCACAGGCCTGTAGGAGTCACGTGTGCTGCCTCAGGTAGATGACAGTAGGCTGAAACTACATTCCAAGCCCTGGCTCCTCAGACTTTTGCCTCTTGAAACTGAAATAATGCCTGGTATTGCTACCAGGATCTTCCTACCCTGTGCCATAGGAATAGAGACCCATGCCTGGGGCCTAAATCTGCTTTACTGTGGTGTTCAAGGCCTGGCTTTTTATGACATCTGGTATATATAGTGGAAAAAGGCTAGGGAGATAGCTCAGCAGTCTAGGTGGCTGCCTGGAAAGTATAAGGACAAAAACCAGGTTCGATCCCTGATACCACATACTATGCCAGTCCTGAAACACCAGGTATACCAGGCTGGCCCAAAACCAGGGGTGGTGGCACATGCCTGTAATCCCAGTGCTGGAGAGACTGAGACAGGAGGATCACTACTACTTTTTATTTATTCAGCTTACTATGCACTCAGAGCTGCATAGTGAGCTGAATAAATAAATAAATAAAAGATTTAAAAAATAAACAGTGGAAAGTTTTAGTGTAGTGTACAAGGCACAGAAGTATACAAATAACAGGGCCTAATGGAGGTGGGTTGGTTCCTTGCCGTCTGAAGGCCTTAAGGTTAATAGAGATAGATGACCTAAGGCAGGGATGACTCAATGCCACTCCCATAAGATGCAGGGAGAACTGCGTTAGAGGCAGTTTTACTGGTTCAAAGAAACAGAAGAGACCTTGATTAAGAGGAGAGAAAGTAAATTTTTACAGGAATGACGTTATCCATTCCATTGATAGCTATCTTTTTTTGAGTGAGAAAATTGCAAGGTGATGTCACATAAGACGCAATTAGGACAGTCATTCCAGTCTTCCTGGTAGTGAATAGACAGACAGCTGTGTCAGAGGGAGCCTAGATGGTGAACTAAGGAAGGCCGATGAGGTCATCATGGCGCACCGCGCTCTCAGTGCTGTAGTAGAGGGTATTACTCGGGGGAGGGGGGATAAGGCGTTTAGGTGAGGAGGGCAAATCATTAGGGAGCAAATTTTCTGTTGAAAACTGAGGACATGCCCCAGTGGTAAAAAAACTGCCTAGATGCATGAGGCCTTACATGTATTCCTGAACACTGTATATACAAATTCTCTGTTGCACTTCTGCTACACTCCTGCTCCCTGGGTAACATCTTTGACTCCAAGAATGAGGGTTGTAGATGGAGCCCAC
>NW_004524630.1:11805689-11826279 GCF_000260255.1 Octodon degus | reverse complement strand
TTTTTTTCGGGACCAGGGATCAAACTCAGGACCCTGCGCTTGCCTGGCAAGCACTTATTCTACTGAGCTATCTCCACGGCCCCATGTAATTATCTTTAATGCCTGGGTTATTTTAGTTAGCCTTTTACCTTGGGATCTGCCTGGGGAAGAGTCCTTGGGGCCTGGTCAGTCGGTCATAGGTGATTTTGCCTCTGGATATGTGCCCATCTTTGGTGCATTTTTCTGGGGATATAGATGAGATATGAGTGTGCCTCCCGGAGCTTACATTTGTGTTCGTCAGCTATCTATTACTATAACCAAAAGCCTGACAAAATGAATTTATGAAAAGCAAAGGTTCCTGAATATGATGACACATGTAATCCTACAGGTGATGTCATGGGAAATCCTCCTACCACCCTTCAGTGTCTTGCTATGTAATTCAAACTGGCCTTGAACTCACTCTGCGGCCCAGGCTGCCTCAGACTCACAGCGATTTGCCTGACTCACCTTCCCAGAAATACTACCCTAAAAACCAAGCCTATATTTAACCCATGGTCCTTTAGGGCATTCACAACCCACACCCCAGCGTGTTCTGATGAGAATAGGCCAGCACCCGTGAAGCATAGCAGTGTACAAGTGTGATTAGGACCAGGTCCCGTTGTATACCATGAACCTTCATAGAAATTCAGACAAGGAATCAAGTAACCTTCAAGAACAGTTTGGAATGCCGGGCGTGGTGGCGCATGCCGGTAATCCCAGTGCTTGGGAGGCTGAAGTAGGTAGGTCGCTGAGTCCAAGGCCAGCCTGACTATATAGTGAGACCCTGTCTCAGAAAAACAATACAAAACAAAAAGATGGGTAGTTTAACTGATCTTGGCAAGTCTGTGAGGGAGGAATGAGAACTGGATAGCAGAGGAAAGAGATGGCTTTGGAGGCCAGAGGCCAGACAGCCGGCATCTGAAGGAGCGGCTACGAGGCTGGCGTGGATTGAGGCCAGCCAACCAAGTGTGCTACCCTAGACATGGGAGCAGGGGTACCAGCGGCTTATGCCAGCTCCCCACAATACTCAGTTTTCATCACTCAGCACCCCAGAGAAATCTCCTCATCTCTTGGAAGGCACATGGACTCTGGAAAAGAATGGGATTTTAGGTGCACTATAATTTTACCCTGTTGTCCAGCCAAGTTACTGAGGGCTTCAGAAATCTAAATGAAGTGCCTTCGATAAGAAAAGAAAAAGGCTGAGAAGTCTTTGGAAGCAAAGAAATATGACAGGCATTAACCTGGGCCCTTGAGCATGTAGCTTGTCATTTTGTACCCCAACAATCCCTGAGGTTACTTTTCATTATTATAATTTTACAAATTAGAAAGCAAGTTTGGAAAGTTTCTAACTTGCTTGTTCAGGTCTCCTCAGCTAATGGGTGCTAATTTGTATTCTTTTTTTTTTTTTCTTCAGTCAGATTTTATTGTTTTGTTTTTTGTTTGTTTGTTTTCTTTCTTTTTTTTTTGTGGTACCAGGGACCAAACTCAGGTCCTGGTGCTTGCCAGGCAGTCACTTATGCTGCCGAGCTATCTCCCTGGCTTTATTGGTACATTTTCGATGTACATTGTGATCACATTCGTCATAGAGAATTTGTACCGGTATGCGAGATGATTGATGTTTTTTTTCTCTGTTCCCCTGCCCTCCCTTCAACCCCTCCTTCCTTCCCCACTTACAAAATGGTTCGTGTTCGGTGACCTCTGAGCTGACTGCACGCCCTCTGCAGCTCTCCCTCTGCTCTGTCTATGCTTGTGGTCTCTGCCAGAGCCAAGCGGCTCTTCCCCAGCTTTCACTGCTGCTGACTTCAGATGAGGGCTCCGAGCTAGACAGTCTGTTGTCCTGAGGAGAGGAAGCAGACTTCCTGCTGGAGGGGTCTCTAACTTCTTCAGAGTTTGTCCCTAAAAGCTGACAAACTTGACGCTTGGTACCGCCTGGGCGAGCAACTGTGTCTTGTGCCAGCATCGCGCACTCCCTGCCTAACGGCTGACCGTGTAGTCTGTTTCCACAGGGCAACTCGAGCGATCTTACAGAGGTGTCAGTCAGATCCCGCTAACGCCCTGCTCCCTACCTCACTGCCCACAGCAGCACCCCTGGAATGCACAGCCTTGTCCTGGGGAGAGCCCTGCACTGCCACCCAAGCACGCTGGTGTCATCTGCCCTCCACTCACCACTGTCCCCTTTCACACTGGTCTCTCTTCTGCTCCATGAACATGATCAAGCCGCTGCTGCTTTGGGACCTTGCCCTAGGGGGCCATGTCCTCTCTGCAGCATCCTGCTGTCCTCGCAGCCTGGGCTTCTGGCTTTGCCCTCTGCACAGGCCCCCTCCCCAGGCCCTTCCCAGACCTCTGGTTTGTTGGGGCAATCCCGTCTCACTCACCACCTTTTTAGTTCCCCACACAACATTCACTGTCATCAGATGTTTAGCCACATGTCCACTGCTCTCTCCAGAGAACTGTGTCCTGACGGGAGGGCTGTCTCCTCCGTGAATGGCTGAGTGAATGGAAGAAAAGCCCGTCTGCCTGACAGACATCTGTCTTCTCCAATTCCTTTTGCAGCCATTCCCCATGTAATTATCACTATTGCTTCATTGTGACCACCTCTAGTTGGTTACATAAGTGAATCACCCGTGCATTATAGTTAATTTGTAATAACTGTCTTTGCTGATTGAGAAGCTCTTATCAGCTGTGGAGCCAGCTTCTGCAGTTCAGATCTCTCTCAGACTGACAATGGACCCTTGGGCAGCTTGCTCAGCCCTTCCTCCCACATCTCAGCTGAGAAGAGGCAGCTAATTGTAGCTACTCCACTGGGCTGTGTGAGGATTAAACGAGTTGGTAGGTGCAAAACAGCTAACACAGTGTCTGGCACAAGGTAAATATTAGACAAAAATTAGATTTTGTTGCTGGCCCTGCCCCCGGGGTGCGCTGAGACCGCAATTGAGACTGGGCATGGTGGCACGGGCCTGTAATCCCAGGACTTAGGAGGCTGTAAACAGGTGGATCACTACCTAGTAGTGAGACCCTGAATGCCCTGTAGACTCTTGCCTAAAAATATGGACAAAGATAATTAGATCTTGTATCTAAAAAAGGAAAAGCATTGTTGAGCTGAGTTTGGGAAGGAGTGTGAGAAGATGCAGTCATGGGGTGCCCACAACACGTGTCACGTCTTGCATCTCCAGCCTGTGTGATGCGTGCTGTTCATGTTTGTAATCACAGATGCTGAGCTGGCGCCTCACTTCTGAGCCGAGCTCCGCGCTCAGCGCCTGAGCACCAGCGCCATGTTGTGCTGGCTTCCTAGAGAAAGTGGCTTCCCTGGGAATTGCCTTTGCTTAGGCTTAAGAGACTTTATGAGTGAAGTTCTGAAACTTAACCCCCTTTTGTTAATAATTTAGCGGGCCAGAGCAGTTCAGCGAAGATACACTCAAGTCCAGTTGAGTTATATCTTTACATCTAGCTTTCTGCTGTTGTGTTATAAAAAAAAAAAAAAAAAAAAAAGAATGCAGGAAAACATAGAAGTGGAATGAATGGCTGTCATCCTTACGTACTGTAATAAACAAGATTCTTAGCGACAAGTAACAGGGACCTGCAGTCGATTCAAGCCTTTGATCTGTGTCTTCCTTGCAGATCGCGGTCACAAGGAGCACTGCCCTTTCCCCGCACCATCCACACATCCACAGCAGCCTCCCAGCATGGCTCTGGGTGGCCACTTTAGACCTGGGCCGGTCCCTAGAGTGTGTACCCCAGGCTAGGATGGAGGACAGGGTTTCTGATCAGCAGCCTGGTGGTAAGTGATATCAGGCACATGCGTGATCACGCCCACCAGGCCACATCGAGAAAGGAGCGCTGTTTGTTAAAGTATGAGATTCAGCAGACACTAACAGAAGCTTATCATCCAGGACTAATAGTACACTTGGGTTTGACCTATGTATTGGTGGTCAGTAATGGATGGTAATGGAGAGCGAAGGCAGCCTAAAAAATAAGTCCATGGCTCACCTTCCCCTGTAAAGTAGGCAGTGAGACGACAGTCCCTTGGGTGTGGGGCAATCCCAGCAACAGCTGCAGCAATTTCTCCAAATCCTGGTTAAGTGCAAGCAGCTGGTGAAAATTCTGTTTGGGAAAACAGATAACATGGTTTGAGTATTAATTGATCTATGAAATTGCTTAAAAGGTTCATTCAGCATTGATGGGAAAGAAGAGTAAAAGAGAAACATGTTAGCTACTTTGAAAAAAGAAGAGCCAGGCTCAGATCACCAGGGAAAAGGAGAAAGGAAGAAAGTCAGCTGCCTTTTATTTTAACTTGTGTGTCTTATTTTAACTGTGACCCCAGGAAAGCTTATCTGATGAAGGGGCATTGCCTACAAATGGGAGGATGAAATAGCATGATTCCTGTTCCAACACGTACGTGTGTGTGTGTGTGTGTGTGTGTGTGTGTCTGGCAGTGTGTGTGAAGAACAAAGATGTGTTCACATGAAAGCTGGGAGTGGCAGTGCAGCGGAAAGCAAGAATGAATACAAGCGGGGCGAGGGCTGGGGTGGCCCTGAGCTTTCGGCTGTGTCTGTGTGTTTATATCTGTGTGTCTTTTTAGACAGGGTCTCACTATGCAGTTTAGGCTGGCCTTGAACTCTCTTTGTAGCCCAGGTTGGCCTCAAACTTGGGATGCTCCTCCTGCCTCAGCCTCCCAAGCACTGAGATTGTAGGTGTTCACCACCATGCCCAGCTCCACCGCTTCCTATGATAGGCCTATCGCTTCGTGTGCAGAAGCCTTACCTTTAAGTGTGAGTGAGAATCAGAAGAAAGTAGCTCTGAGTCAATCCAGTGTCACTGGAAGAGCTCTTTTGACCACACCCTGCGTAGGAAATGCATTTCACTGGACCCAGAATTATTTAACTTTATGTCATAGTGCACTCTGGCTTGTGCTCTGTATTCATCTGCCCTACTCTTACAGTCCGCTGCAGGACTTGGCTGTCTTGCGTTCCGGTGCTGGTCCTGACCACCCGAGGGCGGCAACCTGCTCTGGGCCCGCCCTACCTGGCAGGTGGTGGAGAAGGCAGGGGTCCTGGTGCAGCAGCAGCAGTGGTCCTGGCAGAGTTAAAGCGCAGGGCCACCCCAGCCCCTGCAGCCCTCCCGCCTCCGCCCCGCGCTTGTATTCATTCTTGCTTTCTCCTGCACTGCTGCTCCCAGCCTTCATGTGACCACATCTTTGTTCCTCACACACTGCCACTTTGTTCCCTGGCCTTGCCGTGCACGCCTCACAGCTTTGCCCTGGGCACTGATTGGGTAATGCTCAATGGCCTTCACATACCCAAAGGAGAGGGTGCATCCCCACCCCCCATTTTAGGGGTGAAGAGGGCTGGAGTTAAAGTTTAGAGGGAGAAACTGGCCTCCCTGACAGGAAAGCAGGGCCTGGCGAAGGTGGGTGTGCTAGCAATGGCTTCCGGCTGGCGGAGGTAGATAGGAGCGTGCTGAGAGCAGCGAGTCAGGTTCAGAAGGAAGCGTCTTTCTCACCCTCTTCCTCCTTCTTCTTGCTCCTGTAGGTAAATTCTACTGTAAACCACACTACTGTTACCGACTCTCGGGCTACGCACAAAGGAAGAGGCCAGCAGTGGCTCCTCTGTCTGGAAAGGTATGGCTGTCCTTCACGTAAGTGGAAGAGAAGCAGTGGGCCACGCTGGTGTGGCTGCAGGGCAGGGCCGGCCCAGCACGTGCGGCCTGTCCTCCCAGGGTCTGTCTGGGGAGATAACTGGCTATCCAGGCACAGATGGCCTGCACCTCCCTAAGGTAATGCCCCTTCTCCCACCTGAGCTGGATCGGGATTGCACTGGTCTTCCCCTCTGCTCACCCTGCGTGGAATGTGCTGGCTCTGTGAACGAGCCTGTTCTTTTGGAGGAGGATAGCTTGCTGCTGTGTCCTTTTTCATATGGCTGAAGCTATCTTCATGAGTGGTTGCGCAGGAGAAGCACCCTAGGCAGGAGTCCCTTTCGCTTCTGTCTCCCCACCCTCAGCAGCCACAGGCACAGACAGTCCTGCTCTCTGCTCAGGAGGAGCGTGCTGTGTTTGCCCTCCCTCCTGGGCCTCAGCTCCTTCATTCTGCAAGTTACTTGTCCGGAATCTTTCTTTTGTTTTCCAATAAGAACGGCTTCTCGAATCCTCTTTGTCAAGGTGACTTGAGTAATCCCTTCACTGCAGGGGCAGCACTTCGTCAGTGTGCAGGCTGATTGCTGCTGCTTTAAAGGCTCTGTGGACAGCAGAGGGGCTGCGGGCCGCGGTGTACCATCAGCCTCCTGTGTGCTGAGCTCCACTGTTGTGGATTTCACCAGCAACCAGAGAGGATGCGCATAAGTTCTGGGCTGATGTGGTGCTGTGTTATATGAAGGGCTCAGGCCAAGGATGTGGCCTGGTGGTGCGGGCCCTGAGTTTAATTCCTGGTACCAAAATTAAACAGACTGGCACATCCACAGATTGGGTTACCTGTGGGGTCCTGGAACCCATCTCACGGATACTGAGGACCAACTGTATACTTAGGTTGTATGGACTTTGACTCCTAATGACTTCTGTGTCATGTGTGTCCCTGTTTCTCTAAAGACTTACTGTACAAGCAGTACAGCCCTGAATGATAAGAGCCATTGGATTGAGGGCTCAGCCAGTTACTGTCCTTTCTCTGTGGCCTTTCTAGGAAGCCAAAGGACCCCTGCAGGATGGCCCTGCTGCAGACGCACACGGACGGGCCAGCACCGTTGCCAGCTCAGCCGAGAGGACCCCAGGTAGCCTCACTTCCTTGTTTGACTGGGTGGTACGTCACTCTCTCGGCCTCTGTGACAAGGCCAAGGGGATGAGCCAGCACCTCCAAAGCAACATTTCGTCAATTGGGCACCAAGTGGCTCAGAACCCTTTGGACTCCTTTTTCATGTGCCAGCTGCTTGCATTCGGGGTCCCCTTTCTCTATGGTCTGTCGGAGGTACTGGTGCAGATCGGAGGGGAGTTTCACTGGCAGGCTGTGAGCCAGTAAGGGGCCTTCTGAGAAGCAGGGTCACCAAGTACTGATGACATGCATCGGGGTGTGGTCCCTGTAGCCCCTTCCCACCTCCCACAAACACACTGGGTGCTTGGCGCAGACCCTGCAGTTAAACAGGAACGCAAAGAAAGCTGGGCCCGCTGGCCCAGATGAGAGGCCAGAGGAGCCAGGCCTCCTAGTGGGTCTTGTTCAGGATTTCTGTGGCGGAGCATAGGAGTTGTGGTCAGTGAGGCCCTGTGGTCTGAATTTGTGTTCAGCAAACTTGATGTTTTTACATCTCATCCCCCAGCTAGGTGTCTGGATAAGCTAAAGGACATGCTGCGTCCTGACCAATTTGGGGCATCTGAGCTTCCAGTGAGGCTCATGGTCTCTCTGTCCCAATGTCATCCTCCTTCCTGTGGCATCATTCTGCCTCCACAACACACAGGGGAGGCCTGGGCTGGTGCAGGAGCTGAAGCCTCTGGAGGACCACAGTGGTGTTTTTCTCCTTTAATTGTTCCTGTTGAGCTCAGGAGATAGCTCAGCGGCATAAGTGTCTGCCTGGCAAGCGCAAGGTCCTGAGTTCGATCTCTGGTACCAAGAAAAATAAGTTGCCCCTCTCTGCTTCTTGTAAACCTGTAAAGTGAGTCCACAGTTGTATAAACCTCTGGGGCCCCAGGACAGCCCAGGCCATCCACAGCTCAGGGGCACTATGTAGCTGAGAGGAAGTTGACAAGGCTGTGTTTGTGTTTGTCGCACATTTCCTCTTCTTCATAGCAAGTATACCTCACATAGCCATTTGTAAACACATACAAAATGATCAGCCAATGCCAGAAACCTTGAAGAAAAAGTTGGTAGCGGAATTTTGAGGATGGAAAAGGGAAGAATTCTCTTAGGTTTCAAATGAATCATCCCCCAGTTGCTTCTTTTCTTATGCTAAGGAAATTGAGCCCAGTGATGCTGGTCTGGGAGAGACCCACCTGCTTGGTGTCCATCCCAGCAGCAGTGCCCGGAGCCCTGCAGCCTGAGACCTGGATGAGCAGGGCACACGCAGCTTGTGCTCTTACACGCGTGTCCTGATCACACTAGGAGGGCCCTGAAAGTGGAACCCACATCTGCCAGCCATGCTTCAGCCACGAGTGCCTGGCACAGTCTGGCCCTGTGTGGTCTTTCTCAGGAGGTGGGGGCGTTACTGTGAGAGAAAATTGCAGGGAGCTAGGCACGGCCTTGGCTGTCGCCATGGAGCTGTTCAATGAGGTGAGAGCACCGCCCTGTTGGTCCAGGCCTCTGTGCAGCACAAATGGGTTTTCTAAGGAATCTGACACTGCTGTCAAACGACACAAGGAAATGGAACTTTTTGAGTGAGAAGTACAGAATATAGTTTTAAAAGAGGTAAATGCAGTGAGATTCAGTTATTTTCTGAACAAACCGAGTTTGCTCACTTTCCTGTCAGGTTCAGATTGCATTTCTGTGATTGAAAGGTGTAGTGGACTTCAGGGTTCTGAGAATGCTAAAGGCTTTAGGGTTCCGTAGAAGTGAAGAAGAATGTTCTACAAAGCTGAGAAAGAAGATGAAAGTTGGCAGTGTGACTACAAAATCAAAATAAGAAAGAGCCAGCACCCTGAGGATGCTTCAGACCCTGTGGTTCTTGATTCTGAACTAGAACATGCCTAGCCTGTTACAGCTCAGCAGCTCTGTGGTCTCCCAAAGGTACCCTAAGCTGAGCCAGGCAGGCCCTCTCCCCCTATGCAAGGTGCCCTCTGGACAGCAGGAAAGCCCGCGAGCTCAGGAGTGCTGAGATTCCTGTCTATGCTGGAGACACAAGATTTTGGAAGCTGTAGCTCCGAGCCTGACACTTTCTCTGGGGGCTAACCTGTGCTTAGCCTATGTGGAAAAGGGACAGCGTGTGGTGGGATGTAGCTGCCGTGACAGATTTCTTTTCTCCTTTGATAGAGATTTCTTTTTTAAAAAAAAAAAAAATCCCAGACCAAAGCATTGGTTACTCAACTAGAATTTCTCTTGGAAAGGCTACAGAAAAGCTAGAGTTTGAGGGGTCCAGACTGTGTGGCAGGGAGCAGTCATTAGCACAGACCCCAGCCATCTCCCCCACTCCCTGAGAACCAGAAGGGCTGGGATGAGTGAACTGTCATGGGTGGCTGTGCTAATCTCCCGAGAACCGAGTCGCTGAGCCAGGACTGGTAACCAGGGGTATTTGCACCTGCTTTGCTTGTGCCCTGTGCCTCCTCTTAGGGCATTTCTATTTTCCCTTGTGTTCTTTCCCTTTGTACCAAAATGACCTCTGTTTCCCACAAATACACATACACACACCAAAACCAGCATGACCCACAAGTTAAAAGAACCTAGCGTAGGCCTGCTTTCAAGTGTTGTCTGTTTCGGTAACCTAATCTGTAACTGCTGCCTAATCTAGTGGCGGGGGACATCGTTTACAGTATTTGTGTTTGTAATGTGCTTTTAATAGAGAAGCCATGGCTTCTGTTCTCAAGCCTGTAAATGCTGTGGGTCAGTGGACCTGGTACAGATGTCCTTCCTTCCCTGGCCTCAGAGTACATACCCTGATGTGAGGAAGAGTGAGGGCAGCAGGCAGAGAAGACAAACTCAGGTGGGATTCCTCTCCTGAGGCTGCGTGGGAAGCCCTCACTGACAGGTGTGGGGACTCTTTCCTTGCCTGGAGGAATTCCCTTTTATCTCATGCTGTGGACAACAAAACAAGAGGAAAGGGCCTAGGGGAAGCCTTACAGCCTTTCCTCGAGCTCTTCAGCCAGGGACCTTTGACCTTCTGCAGACTGGCGTAGGGCACACTGTCGTATCATGGGAAAGGCAGTCTAAGTCAAGAGGCTGCCGAGTTACAAGTGCCATCACCTGGCTCTGTCCCCAGACACCCCTTGTATGTTGGCTTCCATAGTTCAGACCCTGAACAGGCCAGTCAAAGCCCGCCAGGTGGTGCAGGCATTTCCTTCAGCCCTGGGGCTCCTGCCTAACAAGGAAGTTAGGAATCTTACAGCCTCCCAAGTCCTCTTCCCTCTTAGGCATTTCTGGAAAATCTCGCAGAGAGGTCTGCAATCCAGCCTACCTCCCCCAACCCTATCACAGCATCATGGTTGAGTCTGTGGTAAGGGCTGTTATGTATCTGTATATAGTTCTCAGTTCATAGATCAGGATATATATTTAAATATAATAATAATAATAATAATAATGCTGCTTCTAAAATTCTGTGCTCCATCCTTCTGGAAATGGAGGGAGCTGTGACACTGGGAACTTTGCCTTTGAGCTAGTTCAGGTTTTAGGGACCACGGCAGCCCAAGAAGAGCACATGTGAGGAGTGGAGAATGTGTATCTCGGAGCAGTACAGGCCTGCAAGGTCTGATGATTGAGTCAGGAGCAAACTGGAGGCAAGAGTTAGCTGCTGGCAGCGTCCACAGAAAGCCAGTCCCCACCTGCCCTTGCGTTTGTTCTTGGACCTCTCTGCTGGGTCGCTTACTGCAGCTGTCTGCCATCACTTGGTATTTGCTCTCTTTGGTTGCCTTCTACAGGACTGTACCTTGTTAGGCCTTCCTGGAAGGGGATCCTGCCATCCCCAGTCATTCACCTGGGGTAGGGGCAGGGAAAGACAGCAACCAGGTTCCCATGGCAACAGCATAAAGCTGCCAGAACAGGGGAGAATTAGCTGTGCCAAAAAACGTATCACCTGTCCACTCTAACCTTCCCTAAAGCCTTTGTTTTGCCCTTGTTTTTAACCTGTGCTGTTGTGAGTTTTTGGTGTGTTTCTTTGTGAGTTTTTATTTAATTGTGTAACTTTGTTTTTGCCGTTACTGTGAAATCACGGTGTTGTGCTTTTAAATTTTTCTTTTGACAAATGTTACATTCTTAAGAGAATAAATTCCAAACAATCTTCAGGTTTCTGAGTTTTTCTTTTCCTTCCCTTTTTCCTGACTGGAGGGTGGGGACAGGGGAAGTGCAGGCAGACCCTGGGCGTGGGCCTCAGGACCGGTTTCTGCCCTGGGTCAGGGAGAGAGGCCGACAGCAGAGTCGCCCTTGGGGCAGGAGCTGTCTGTGCCTGTGTGCATCCTCACCCGCGGCCTCTCTGTTTAGGCCGCAGGAATGGTGCAGAGGTTCTGCTTCACAGCAGCTGTAAGTAGACAAGAATAAGAAAGATGTCAACTATGCCTGTGTGTCCCCTGTGCAGTCAGCCTGAGGGACTTGGGCAGGGAGAGCGAGCTCCCACACAGCTCGCACCTGACCCGGGGACACAGGGCCAGGTAAGCTCCTCTGTGCCTGGCTGTAGCAGCCCCCCAGAGTGGAACTACAGCCACCCCGCCAGGCCCCTGCTGGGCACCGTAGCCACACTGTGCTTCCCGCCCCTCCCCCCCTTATGTCTCCCTTGCTGTCTTTGCTGGGAATGGGCATTGAGTGAGGATACCTGTTTCTGCCTGGCCACTCCCAAGCCTGCAGGGATAACCCTCCACAGTGAGTCCCCCACTTACAAACCCTGGCGTTGCAAACTTTAACAGTCAGACTGACTGAGAGTCATTGCTGGAACCCGTTCCTCAGTGGGGACCTTTATTAAGACATGGACTGTCCCCGCTCACACGTGCTGCTGTGATCTTAGAACTGGCAGTTTCTGCTGCATCAGTATGCCAAGCACAGGGGGCAAGGCCCAGCTTCATTGCCAGATTGAGCCAAAAGAGGGCATCTCGGGCAAAGTGCTTAGCACCAAGCCAGCACCACTGGGCTCTGGGAAGTCTGGGTGTTCTGGGATTAAGTCAACCTTGCTGGCCTCTGTCTGCCAAAACAGCAACTGGGGAACTCAAGGGCTTTGGGCTCCCCATAGAGTGGAGTGGTAAACTCCTGGGCCATCCCTGGTATCCTAGATGCTCCCTGCCCAGCTCCCTGCCCTGCCACTGGCTTCACTTTAAGGAGCATCGTGGTGTGAATTCATCCCCATGAAGTTGGAGTGGCCTCTCTCGGTGCTCATTTCTGCCCACCCCCCCTCTGTCTGTATTCTTGCTCCCTTTTCTGTGAAGTAGTCCATGTCCTGGTATCTGCAAAAGGAGGAGACTGGGCCTTGTGGCATGTGCCTGTAATCCAAGCTACTTGAAAGGCTGAGGCAGGGGGCATCACGAGTTCAAGGCCAGATGTAGCAACTTATGATTGTATCTCTGGGCTAGGGAGGATAGCTCAGTGGCATAAGTGTGTCTCGCAAGTGCAAAGTCAAAAAAAAGATTGTATCTCAAAAAATTAAAAGGGATAAGAATATCAATCAGTGGTAGAGTACCCCTGGGTTCAATTCCCCAGTACCACAAAAATACAATAAATTGGGATGTGGGGAATTAACAAACAATAATTATCCAGTGTGGTGGCGCACACCTATACTCCCAGCACTTGGGAGGCTGGGGCAGGAGGATTACTACAAAGCAAGACGCTGTCCAAAAAAAGAGTGAATAACAGTAAGTGGACCAAGAGTCGGTGACAAGGGTGGCTGCACACACTTTGTGATTAGCAAACAGGCTTTCTCCCGTCACCTTCCCATTTCCCATCAGAAAGGGGAGGAGGACCGTGGTCGGCAGGACTGTGACCTTACCTCCCACTGTGAAGATGCCTGATCTCAGTTTCTCTCTGAAACTTCTTGAAATCTATTCTCTGTTTTATTTCTCACGAACTGCCCACGAAAGCACTCCCTAGGAGGGGTGCTGTGGAGCAGACATGGAAAAACAAGCTGTGCGAGTGGGCCCCTTTCTGTTTTCACACTGACGTACAGGGAAGGATGGTGCTGCTCAGGTGGGCCCAGGGCCCACAGGTGTCCCTCCTGAGGTACAAATGGAAGAAAAATATCCAGATGAGACCCTTAACGATAATTGCTAGGGAAAGATTGCAGAAGGCTCTTTCCCACTAGGTTGCAGCACCTTGTGGAGATGCCCAGACTTGTCCGTACCACATCTCGTACCCGGCCAGGCACTCAGCAAGTGCCAGCAAGTAGATTCACACAGGGCTCCAGGTCACGGCCCGCAGCATGGCTCTCTCGCTGCCAGGGTGCTTGCAGTTTTGGCTGCCGCCTCTTTCTTCAGTTATTTCTTGTCTCCTCCTAGAGCGGGAGGCTGGCACAGGAGAACCTTCCACATGCCCGGGAAGGGCGGCAGCCTCCTGGCATGCAGGCTTCTCCTTCAATTACTTCCGGGTCCCACCAGCCTTGCCACACCATCAGCCTTTTACTTCCTGTGGGCCAGCTTCCGCCTGGCATTGCCCAAGTGGTTCATCAGTGCTGTGGGAGCGTATGTGAGTCACTACCAAATAGAAACGTAAGCCGTGCTGATGGACAGTCTTTTCCTCCTGGTAGCAGGCTCTATCCCAGATGCACCCTGAACGTGCTCCAGGGTCAGGAGGCCCCTACTCCTCACAGAGGCCACTCACTGGTATCAAGGAAAAGTTTGGCGAATCTCTTCAGCAAGAAGGGAATGTACGGGGGCCTGCCCCTTAGCTCAGTTCTTTAAGTGGCTGCTTCAGCAAAGCAGTCAGGCTCAGGTTGCTGTGGTTCGATCCCCACAACACAAGACAGCCAGTCATGCCTTGAAGGCATTCGGCGCAAAAAAAAAAAAAAAAAAAAAGAAGGGAATGTACAGCCCTAGGTTTGTCTTACTCTAGACTTGAGGCCAGGCTAGCATAATTACTAGAAGGACCCTTTCAGATGGAGCCAGAATTTCTTTCTTTTTTTTTTTTTTTTAAATATAGGGGTTTTTTTTGTTTGTTTGTTTGTTTGTTTTTGGTTTTTTTTGCGGAACCAGGGATTGAACTCAGGCCCTTCCGCTTGCCAGGGAAGTGCTTATTCCACTGAGCCATCTCCCCGGCCCCAGAATTTCTCTTGGCCTCTTGTTTCCTTCTGTACTTAGCTTATGGTGATTCTCCATTCATCGCATGAAATTGCCTCAATATGACTGCTAAGTGATGGATTTCATACTGAGTGATGCTATAAAATATCAGGTTGTTCCTGCTCTGACACTGTGACCTCGTAGGAAGTACAGTCTTCTACGTCCTAGCCTGGGATTGTGGATCTTTATAGTCTCTGTCAGCGAAATAATTCACAGCTTTTATCCCCAGTGCTTCGCTCTGCTCTGAGATGCTCAAGCAGCTGCCTACAGGCTCCAGACTCTGCTGCATTTTGTGTCTTGATGTCCCCGTGCCCCACCCGGGCAGGGCCCCTGGGTTCTTCTGGTGAATAGTAAAATAATTACTAAAGATAAGCACCGCCAAGCAGGGACCCGGGGTACCAGAACTCAGCTTTAGTGAGTCTTAGTTTTCTTCAACAAACACAGCAAAACCAGGGCTGTTTCACTGGCAGAGACCCAAGTATGTTTGCACATAGTTTCAACGTCCTTTCAATGTTAGAGAAAGCCAGGAATACTATAGACATGAACCCCAGAAAGAGGAATCCTCTTAGCATTTGCAACCTGCTGGGAATTCAAGCCTGGAAGTAAGAAGTGTGGTTAGGAAGACCATAACTGGAACCCGAGAGAGGGGTTGGCTGTAAGAAGCTAAACTGTCATGGCTTTGTGGACTGACCTCAACCTGATAATGAGCAGCTGGCATCAATTATAATAGGATTCTAATGGCTTATATGTTCGTATTTCGCTATTTTCTCTAATGAAGTCAATCTAGAGAGACTACTAGGTCGTAGAGAACAGTTATAAGGAGACTAGACTAACAGGTTCTTTTTGGTACCGTTCAGAGGATTTTTTTGTTTGGTTATTCGGGTTGGGTATTTTTGAGACAGGGTCTCACTATATAGTTGAGGCTGGCCTTGAACTCAGTATGTATCCCAGGCTAGCCTCTAATTCATGGCCTCAGCTCTCGAGTGCTGGAATTACAGATGTGTACCACCATGTTCGGCTTGGTTTGGTTTGGTTTGGTTGAGACAAGGACAAACTACATAGCCAGGCTGCCTGCCGTTGAATTTGTAGCAGTCCTCCTGCCTCACTCTCCCAAGTGCTGGGCCTCGCGGTGTGCACCATCACATCCGGCCTAGCCGTTTCTTTACTAAAAGCAAATGTGCTCTCCGGAAGTGGAGGTGGGTGTGAAGGAGTCCACACCAGCTCCCTACCTTCCTCTGTCCACCTGTCTTGGAGAATTGCCACTGATAGGGACACAGTAATGTGGATGTGGAGGAAGGCAGGAGGGTGACTCAGGCCATCCAGGCACAAGTCTCTGGCAAGAGAAGCAGGTGGCCCTGGGTCCTAGGGTGAAGGGCAAGTACAGTGGTGGACTACAGGCACAAGGGGCTAGGTCTCGTTAATGAACTGTGTTTCCAGAAGCCAACAACCGTCCTGTGTGCTGCAGAGTACCATGGCAAGGGTTGCCGGTATTTGCAGCCACTAGCGCCCTCTTGTCTGCTGAAGAATTGTCCTCAGAAGTATAGAATAAAGCTTGGAGCTTGTCAATCCCTACCTGTCTCCCATGTAACCAGCGCTGTGTTGTTATTGTTGTTCTTGTCCTTGTTGTTTTCAGACAATCTCACCATGTAGTTCAGGCTGGTCCTGAACTCACTGTTGTAGCCCAGACTGGCCTCAAACTTGGCGATCCTCCTGTCTCAGCCTCCCAAGCGCTAGGATTTACAGGCGCCTCGCCCAGCACCTGTGCTATTCAGTGTACCATAGTACCCTGCCATCTTAACCAACAACCACGTGGGAAGGCATGTAGCGGTGGGGGCAGCAGCCACAGCAGCAGCCGTGCCTACCTGGTAGCATGCGTTGTGCACGAGGCGCTGTCTGGATGCTTTACGTATATTGCTCATTGAATGCTCACCACGGTCCATGCAGGAGGCTTTGCTTAGGGATAGGAAACCCGTGGTCTGGGCCTTTAATTGGTGCATGCAGAGGCAGACGAGTCCGTGCAGGACTCCCCGTAGGGTGCACTTGCTGTATCCACTCCTCTGCCTCGTCCACTCTGTCACCGCAGCCTGACAGCACTTGGGGACAGGAACAGGCTGTGTTTAGCTCCATGCTAAGGTTTTCTTGAGCTCACCTGGGGCTCTGCATAAATCAGCAAGTGCCCCGTTGAGTATTCCAGGGACATAGGTGTCTTCCAGTTCCTTTGGTAGTGACTCCCAGGGCTGAGAATGTGGCACTGGGGACAAAGGGGTGAAAATCACAAAGGATCTCATCACTGATAGGCAAAGAGGGGGCAATCATTAAAGAAACTGAAGGAGAGGATGAAGACCGTGAATTACCTGTAAATAATGCAGGGTAGGTTTTCTCTTCGTTTTCTTTGTGTCAGCTCTCTTCGGTCATCTCCAATAAAATCAAACCTAAGCCTGACACAGTCTTTCTTCTTTTCTTCCAAGTACCCTGCCAGCACCTCGTACTCTGGGTCCTGGTCTCTGACTGCTTAGAGATCTGTAAGCTTTACCTCTTCTTCTCAACTGTGTTTTCGTGTGTGTGTGTGTGTGTGCACGTGTGCTGGGTAGGACCCAGGGCCTCATGCCTGCGAAGCAAGCATTCCACTCTGAGCTATACTCCCTACCCCGGGAAATCTGTATCTAAATTTGAGCCATTTCAGTTTCAGTTTATACTTGAAATGGTGAGCTTCTAAGGCTTTGTGCTCATGTGCAGCTCATTTCAAGCTGGCAAATTTGGTGAATGGAATTTGCTTGTCCCAGAATGCTTTCAGGAAATGTCCTGAACACGCACAGGTACGGCCTTACCCTGGCCGTGGAAAGGCAGGGCCCTCCGAGCACAGGCAGCATGCTGTAGGAGAATGGAAGAGTTAGGGAGGCGAGGAGAAAAGAAGATGTGTTTCTCGTGTGTTGACAAGTTAGTTTTCTTCCTAGATGTGGGAAGAGGGCCTGCTATAATGTCACAGGGCCGTCCCATCTGTTGGCGGGCTCTGGCATCAGCCCAGGAAAATGTGAGTGAACAGGGAACAGTTGATCAGATTCACCTTTTGGTCTCTCTTAATTTTTATCTTGACCTCACACAAAAGACAAACCTGGACAGGGAAGAAGCAACATGTGCAGGTTGCCTCAAATGGCGTCATAGGGGACAGCAGAGTCACCTTTGTAAGTAGGAAGGAGCCGTAGGTGTCAGGTGGTCGGGCGTCTGGCGTCTTATGCAGTCACTTATGTTCATGGGCTCAGTGAGCAGCATCGGAACTAGTCCATCCGCCCTCTGAGTGTCTTGCTCCGCATGGTAGTTCTTTTTGGCCAGCTCAGCCCACCCTGAGGGCAAGGCTGGTACAATGCTGAGGATTGAACCTCGGTCCCTGCCTGCCTCAGCTTGCCTAAGCAAGCACTTTAGACCACTGAGCTATCTCATCAGCCCAACTTGGCAGTTCTGAGCCGGCCCTTTGAATCTTGTCTTCCCACCAGTGAGAGTTGTTCACACTGGCGATACGAAGATTCTCGAGCTCACTGCACACAGCCCAGTCAAGCCGCAGCCAAGAGGACGTGATAGCGTGGTTGGCCTGTTTCAGAAGAGAGTAAAAAGTTTGATGTAACTTCTAAGCCAAGTCGCTCACCTGTATCTCCAGCATGCGTTCATCTTTCTGGTATGACAACAGCCTCAGAAAACTGAGCTGGATGCAAATGGAACAAGCATCCTACTGGCCATGGTGGTGGATGCCTGTGATCCCAGCACTTGAGAGGTTGAGGCGGGAAGATTGCTGTGAGTTTGAGGCCAACCTGGCCTGCGTAAGCAAATTCAAGGCCAGTCTGAACTGCACAGGAAACCTTGTTTCAAACAAATGAACAGGAACAAAAAAAAAAAAGCATCAATCTTGGAAATAGAAGCTCTTAATTTGAGCTTCATTTCTGCCTCCTGTTCTTGTCATCTTCAGTCCTAACCTTTATGAACCTCAGTTTCCCCATCTAAAGAATTATTAAAATGAGCAGGAATCTGGGTGAGGTGGTACACACCTGTAATCCCAGAGTGCGGGAGACTGAGGCAGAAGGATCGCCATGAGTTTGAGATCAGCCTGGACAATATAGCAACTTCAAAGCCAGCCTGAACTACATAATGAGACCCTGTATCAAAATAAAATAAAATGAGGGAAATACTATTTGCTCTTCTGTAGAGAGCAAGTATACAAAAATGTATGAAACTGGTATATTTACAAGCATTTCAGGACTACCAGTCAGGATTATTGTTGATAGGAATTCCAGAAAATGGTAGAGTAATTGGAGGAGAGAGCAAATTAGGTTTGCTTTTCTTGGCTAAGAGGCTCCCTCTCATCACAGGTCTGCATTCTGTGGGGTTGGGCAGGATGGGTCAGTTAGGGAAGGCTGGGCTCTCATGTGTATCAGAGGGGCCCGGGGACGGTGACATGATGCTTGCCAGCTCTTTGGGAGCATTGTTAAGTCTGCAGTTCTTGGCTAAATTTGGCATTGCTTTTCCTTCAGCCTGCGTGGATGGGATGTGAAGTCACTACAATCCCATGACACCCTGGGGGTGCTTCACTATAGTAACAAACACATAAACAGCCCCAAGTAGGGTTTATGTCAAGCTGGATTTTCAACCCCTAACCTGAAAGCCTATTAGTTTTCCCATAGGTGAGCTAGTGAGCCAATCTTAGGGCCTGTGAGTCTGTGCTGGTTCCCCAGCTCCATCCCACAGAGCTTGGCTTTATCGCTTGGTGCATTTGCTGGAGAGGTGGTCTGACAACGTCTTTTGGACTGAGTGCATGAATGGTGCTTTGGGGAGTTCAATGGCTGCTCATTCCATGGCATCTTTCATCACAGAGGGTCCACCCAAACCTGAGTCATTATACTCTTAGCCGTTGGCCTGCAATCTTAGTGTCCATCTTCTCACTCAGAGCCTCTCTGTCTAATGATACTTTTCCAGGCCAGTCTCAGAGATGTCCTCACAAGCTAAAAGCAAACATGTAGCTGATAGGCATGAGTTTCATGTGACAATTTAGGGCACCACTGAACACAATATTAGTTCCTCTCTAAGCAGTTGAAGGAATGCTGACTGTGAAAGTTTATGGCTTTATTTATTTTTTATTTTTGGTGCTGGGAATTGAACCCAGGACCTTGCACTTGCCAGACAGGCACTGTGCCGCTGAGCTATTTCCCCAGTGAGTTTGTGTCTTTAAAAGGGATGAGAAAAGCATTGGGACCTAATTCAAGAGGTTTTCATCAGGATGTAGGTTTTTTTCCATTGGTCCCAAGATGTAGAACATCTTTTCATGGGTCACAGGTGTGGCTGGTCATGGGTGTGCACCTGGCCACAGAGGGCCCTTGTGGTGCTGGCTTTGGACTGGCTAGACTGGCCGTGCCATGGGCCAGTGATGGCCAACCTTTTAGAGCCTTCAGTAATAACAAGCAACTGCTGCCTGTTAAAGGTTCATCACTACTGCCATAGGCCCCCTGCTTGGAAGATGAGGGGACTGGACCTTAACCCTAGAATCTTGGCTGCAGTTATATGTGGCTCAGCAAGGAGCATTTTCCTGGCATGTGTGAGCTCCTTGGGTTCCATTCCCAGCACCATAAAAATAAAAAAATAAACTTAGCATCTTTAGGAAAGTACATCAGCTCATTGTAGCTGTGATCCTTCTGATGCCGGTGATGCTATCGTGGTAGATGTGCCCCTTTTGTGGGCCTGGCATTTACCTCCATTTTTCCCAGGAGCCTGTAGAGCAGGACCATGCTAGCTACTCAACTGATACAACGGTCTTCAAGTTTCTGTGTTCCAAGGGAACTGAGGCTAGAATACACCCAACTGGTTTCTTAAAATTGCAATGAAGTGTGCTAGTTTAGACAGCCAATTAGAACTTTCACCCTGGTTATTTATTGGGAATGTTTGCAAATATTTATCCTGAGGCTGATCTAGGCACCGGGACCACAATGATGACCGGAGCAATTCACTTCGGAACAGAGCCTCTGGCTTGGGGTCAGTTCAGATTCATGAACAGGAGGGAGCTGCTGCAATAAGGCTGCAGAGGAAAGCCCTTTGAAGAACTGGGTAAAAGGCAGAAGTAGGAGAGACAGGATAGTCTTGGCCTACGGATCCTCTTCTTTCCTCCTTTACCTGCCCCTTAGGGTTTCAGAGATTGTGATAGATGACTCATATTTAGCTGTGGAGAGCTGAGGCACGCATATGAGTAAGTTGAAACAGTTCTAAGCTCACTGCACGAAGCACCCTTACTAGGGACCGGGGAGATGGCTCAGTAGAATAAACGCTTGCCTGGCAAGCACAAGGGCCTGAGTACAATCTCCTGTTCCGCAAAAAAATAAAAAAAGTCCTTTGCTTTCCTCAGAAGCAATAAAGCAACTGTGTGTTAGCTGATGATTCACCCTATTGCAAAACAACTGTCTTAAAATAATTAATAAATTTACTAGTCTGTCCCTTTACATTTAAGGGGCTGGGGAGATGGCTCAGTAGAATAAGCGCTTTCCTGGCAAGTGCAAGGGTCTGGGTTCAATCCCTGGTTCCACAAAAAACAAAACAAAACACCTCTACTGAGAGCTCACATCAGCCACATGAAAGTGGGCAGCCAGGGCTGGAGAGATGGCTCAGTGGTCTAAAGCACCTACTTAGAACAAGCTTGGCAAAGCATTGGGGACCGCGGTTCAATCCCCCAGCA
>NW_004524630.1:11740507-11805554 GCF_000260255.1 Octodon degus | reverse complement strand
AAAAAGAAAGTGGGCAGCCAGGTGAGGAAGGCAGAGTCCTAGGCAGACCACAGCCTCCTGGGCCAAAGAGAAAACGCAGCCAAATCCCAGAACTTTCAGCGAGCCTCCACTCCCAACACCAAAGAAGCAGCCGCTCCGTGATGTGACCTAGTTGTCTGATAAGGATCAAGTTGAATTTTATCTATAACACATGGGAAATGTATTTTCTAATACACTAGTATGAAAAAAAAAAAAGAAAAAGACTAGGGTATAAACAAAAGAAACCCTTCTGCCTTGGTCAGAGAGGGTAGTGGCTATCACAGTTTCCATCTACTGGGATACTTTGGGAAGATACTATAATAACAGGAGGGAAAAAAAAAGTCCCTTTTTTTTTTCAATTTTATTTATTTAAAAATCCCATATTTAGAAAGCCAACTGAAAAAGCCCTGTGGGATGGTGTGGATTGAGAATGGCCATGGTGTGGAAACATGTGGTCAGGGTATTCTCCCCTAATGTCCGTGAGAGCAGGATCCAGGCCTGCAGTGTCCCCAGTCCCGTCTGGGTGGTTTTCCCTGGTACAGCGCTTCTTTACCCCCTGCCACATTTTCCTCCTCGTTGGCCTCTCTGTCTTGTAATATTTAACTCAGAATTTCCCAACATTTTGAGTAATTACATATCTACAAAGCAACTGAGCTTCCCCTTCACTGACTGGACCTACTTTTCTCAGTGTCCCACATAAAAATAGCCCAAACAAAGACTGTTGTGTAAAGGGCAATTGAAAATTCTGTCATGGGATGGGGCGTAGCTGGGTGGCAGAGCCTTCGTGTGGTACAGGTGACTTGTCCCCTGTAGCTTGGACACGCATACTTCCACCCTGCATGGGTGGGTGCAAGGCGTGCTTGCTTAGTATGTAGGGCTTGGTCCTGCCTCAGCCTCCCTGGTCCTTTGGACGTGTTCCTTTACCTCTCTGAGATGAATGTCGCATGTGTTAAGCTAAATCCAGAATCTGAAGTCTTAGTGAGCACTTCCGTGACAGCATACCAAATTCCAGACCATGAAACTTGATTTCATGTACAAAATTATTATTAATTTTTTTTGGGGGGGGCGGAATCAGGGATTGAACTCAGGCCCTTGCACTTGCAAAGCAAGCATTTATTCTACTGAGCCATCTCCCCAGTCCCTTGTACAAAATTATTTAAAATGTTTCATACAATTGCTTTGAAGTTATACATATAAAGTGTATGTGAAGCATAAATTAATTTTGTGTTTAGACTTGGGTCCCATTCCCAGCATAACTAATTATGTATATGCCAATATTCCAAAAAGCAGGAAAAAAATTCTAAAATTGAAAACACTTTTGATCCCAGCATTTTGAACATTGGCTACTCAACCTATAATAGTAATAACAAGTTTAGGAGATAGTGACACAATTCTGTGGTCAGTGTAGGGGTGCCCCTGTCATGGTGCTTGTTGTGGGCAGTTGCTCAATAAAAGCTGCTGCTTGTTCTCCATCATATTCCTCCCAAGAAACGTGCCATGCGGTATAATCCTGGATCTTATGAACATAGGCTTCTGCCAGTAGGAAGCCGCAGAGGGCAGGCAGATGCCCATGGGCAGACATGACCTTACCAGGGGGCTTGAGTGCCTCGTGGCACACACAGCTTCCAGGCTTGATGAGAAAATAGCTGTAAAAAGTAGAGAAGTGTGAGCTCAGTCAAGCAGTCTTCTAAGGCAAACAATCCTGGAGCAAAAGAGGAGCAAAGCCACTTGCAGGTGACACAACCCGTCACTAGTCCTGGCCAGTTTCCTGCCCACGTCAGGTCCAAGCTGGGAGTGGCCTCTTTCTGCTAAAGACAGGCTAATGGCCTGCCTCCATAGACTCCTAGTCATGTTGACCAGAGTGTTGCTGAAGTTCCAAGTCAGGAAGTGAGCCCTTTTATTAGTTTAGATGTATGTGTTACGGGGGCCCAAGATGGGTGTTGTTTACCTTGTGCACTTTTCAGATAGCTACACAAGAACTCCTGCGGGAGCCTTAGCCCCCAGGAGAACGGAGCTGAAGTGTTTCCATATTGATTCCTCACTCTAGTGTGACTGGCCCAGCTGTAGTCCTTGGGGCCCCGATGTGGCCTTACGCATTCTGATGATAAGGCTGGGCAGTGGTTCTGCTGTAGAATAGCCATGCTTTACATGGCTTCATCCATGTTGCTCAGTGTCTGAAGAAGTGGGAGAGTGTAGAAGCTATGTCCTTTCCAACTCAGGAAGGAAACAGATTGAGGCGGTAGCCCCACATACAATGCACACCTTGTAGTATTGCCAGGCACTGGGTGAGGAGAGGCCCCCTGATTTCTCAGGGTAATTTTGTGTGGATGTCTCTGAAAACAGTGAATCTAGCAATGTGAAAGCTACCCTGACAGATTTTCACTGTGCATTTAGGAATTTGGATGTATGCTGCTGCTCTGGTGATTCTTTCCTCAGGAGGTTTTATGTTCCTTAGCTTCTCCCCTGAGACCTTGTAGTTCAGACTCGGTGTAGACAGACTCTACAATGACTAGCTAATGTTTCCTGAGAGAAAAGTCACAGAAAAACCCCCTGTAATTTTTTGACAAAAGAAGCAGTTGGGGCCTGGTGTAGCTTCATGGCAGAGTTAACACATACAAGGCCCTGGGATTAACTCTAGCATTTAAAAAAGAAAGACAAGAGGGGGCATCTTTGAGGGACGATCTCTGTATAATAAAATGGCAGGTGTATGCTCATTTCAAATCACAGTGTCATTTCTTACTGGAACCTGGTCCTAAGTGACACCTTCCATTCTCCCTGGGTCACCCAGTCCCTGCTAGCAGGCAGATGACACCTGTATTGCATCAGAAAGAAGGTTCCCCTGGGGCAGAGATCTTGTCTGTTTTGTCACCGGTGTGCCTGAGAACCTGGCACAGTGCCTGACTGGAAGTCGGCATTCAGTAAATATTTGTTAGAGTGGTGGTTGAATGAACGCGTTCCCGCAGCCATCCTGCTTACAGACAGGAAGTCAGGCCAGTTGATCGCAGGTCACTGTCCCTTTTCCTAGGTCCTTCGTAGAAGCAGATTTTATTCCAGTGCTCTCAAGCTAAAAAAGTGGATCTCTTCTAAGCAGAGTAGAAGAGTCACCAGAGGATGGGAGGGTCGGGGAGACAGAGAGGTCAGATAACAGGCACAAAACAGCAAGCTAGGACTAACTAGCCCAGTGGTTTTTGTTGTCTCATGGTCCCTGTAGTGTACAACAAATTATTACATACTAATAATACTGTAAGAGTCTGAAGGGTCCCAACACAGAGATGATAAATGTTTGAGCGACTAGAATGCTGGGACTATATTGTTTACATGCATCAACAGTACTGTAGCCCATAAATATGTATGATAACCATCGGGGGGTTTGTGAACATTTAAAAAAAATTAAAAAAGGAATTGGAAAAAAAGTGAGAGATGAGGGCTGGGGAGATACCTCAGTAGAATAAACGCCTGCCTAGCAAGTACAAGGTCTTGAGTTCAATCCCCGGTACCGCGCAAAAATAAATAAATGTAAGTGGAAAGGGGAGAGATGAATCTGGGCAGAGGAGATGAAGCTCTCCCACATCCACATCCCCTATGTGATGCCCATAGTTGCCGGAATCTGTCTCGTCCTCAGAGGGAACCCCCATCTCATGGGGCCCTGATGCCACTGGCAGGCGGGACAGGACCAGAGCTGCCTGCCTGAGGCCCTTGGAAGACGCTACCACTTCAGAGTCATCTGGGTCCCTCGTGTCTCCCTGGGAGTCAGGCAGGCAGCAACGCTTCTGGCAGCTCCTGTACGTCAGTGAGAGCGGGTCTTCCTGCTGGAAAAGTGCTGTGAGGATAAAGGGTGGGCTCGTGCCAGCAGTGATGTCCCAAAGCAGAATCTCAGGTCGGGCCCAGAGCCTTTTTCCTGTCTAGGAGGTGGCCTTGATCCTGGTATCTGTTTCCTTTTGGTATATGTGAAGCTGTAATCAGCCTACCTATAACCTGAGATATGCTGGCCCCGACTTAGGGATGAATCAGCCTTGGAAATTATTCCAGATCTTCCATTCTGGTTTTAGCTGGGAAGTTCCTGTGGGGGCTGCTGTCACATGGGGTCCTGGGAGGTAGAAAGTCAGGTGGGTCTTGGCCAGCTAGCCGGACCCGTCTTCTGCCTGTGATTAGGGTTTATTTTTGTCGGGGTGGTGGTGTTGATGTTTCAGCACTAGGGCTTTGCTGCGCTGCCCAAGGTAGTCTTGAACTCCTGAGCCAAAGCAGTCTTCCTGTCTGGGCCTCCTAAGTAACCCAGACTCTAGGTTATTCCCAAGTTTAGTGTGTCGGCTCTGCTGTAGTCTTCTTCTAGCATAGGTTATGACAGAGCCATCCAGGGAGGGGTGTTCTGCAGTTGTCGCAGTGTTCACCACCACCAAAGCCTCCTCACTGTTCCTTCTGCTGCTGTGAGTCTGTCTTCACCATCTGGAGAATCTAGCAGGTAGTCCCTGCTCAGGACAGAGGAGCAAGGGTGCTAATCTCACTGATCACTGAGAGATAGATAGATAGATAGATAGATAGATAGATAGATAGATAGATATTTGTTTTGCTTTTTTAATTACGTTTCCCATGGTACTTTGAGGTCATAGGCGAGGAATGTTCATCCTATTTTGGCAGTTGGAGAGCTTTGAGTACCTTCCAGTTCTCATCTGAATGCCACTTTCCCTTTGGAAAAGCAACCTCTGTAGAGACCTAGCCCCCGGGGGACGCCCTGCCAAGGCACCTGGACTGGGCCTGTGGCCACACAGATGAGCGGGGTGAGCCTGGCAGTGTTGGGGGGGCAGAAGTGAATACTCCTTTCCACCTTGACTTTCACACACACTGCAGCACGACACTTCTTGAAGTTGGCCTGGCCCAGAATGTCCGTCCTTTCTCTAGGGATGATGTGTGAATGATTTGAATAGTTCTGAGTACTTCTGCTTTCTTTTTTTTGTTGGTTGTAGCCAAGCTCAGCAGTAAATCAACATTTCCCCTCCCCAGAGGCCGGGGTTGGGCTTGGGCTGCCAAGTTCTGGTGCTTGATGACCCATTATTGGGCTGCAGAGCTTGCAGAATCTCCAGCAAAATAACCCTGGGAGGAGGGCAGACTGTCTGCTGTCCCAGCTGCTGAATTCTCTGCTCAGAGACGCTGAAGCTCCACATCCTTCATGTAGACAAATATAGTGGGGAGAGGTTACAGTGAAGCCACCAGAAGGGAAACACGGACTAGGCCTCCACACAAACATGCCTTCCTTTTCTTCTCTCCATGTCACTAGTGTAAGGACCGCATGGCGCTCTCCTGAATGACTGCTTTCTTCATCAGATTCACCTCCTAGCTCTACCATTCACGAGCTCTGTGACCTCGGGCAGCTTGCCTCATGTCTGTGAACTTCAGCTACTTAATCTGCAAAATTGTAATGCCAGCCAGGCTCGGTGGCACATGCCTATAATCCCAGCACTCAGGAGGCTGAAGCAGGAGGATCATCATGAGTTTGAGGCCATCCTGGGCTATATAGTGAATTCAAAGCTAGCCTGCACTGCACAGTGAGACCCTGCCTCAAAAAAAAAAAAAAAAAAAGAAAAGAATCTTCAAGTTAAGCCTACTGCACATTCCTTTGAACACCTCCCTGAATCCCCAGCAAGGGTAAGCTGCGCTCCTCTGTGCTCCCGTCATCCATCCTGCAGGCTGCAGGTGGTCACCAGCAAATGCTTGGTGGTGCTGAAAGCCATTTGCAGGACTGTCTTTCCCAGAACAGCCTGCAGCTCTTTAAAGGTAGTGATTGTCTTCACCTGCCACTTTTAAGGTTCTAGTAGGATTCCTGGCAAGCGGGGCGCATCATCCCCAGCAAAGCTTCGCTGCTCGCTGCTTGGATGTCTCCACACGAGCCATTTCACGCTCCTCTTTGCAGTTGCTTGGGTCTGAAGTGATGAGTGCTAATGGTTCGTTTTCCCTGAAAGGACAGTTATTTTGTGTTTCATTGTTCTATCTAAAAGAAATGCTGGTTTTCATTTCACGTTTATGGAGTGCCTGGAAAACCTGTGCTTAGGTAGCTGTTTCGTATTTCTTTTTCTCACCTGCTTTCCATTTCTCATCTGCTTTATTTCTATTGCTCATCTCATCTGCCCTCTGTGGTCAAGAAATGCATGATAGGAAAGAGCCCGATGGGGCTGGTGAGATGGCTCAGTGGTCTAAAGCACCTACTTAGAACAAGCTTAGCAAAGCACAGGGACCGCTGTTCAATCCCCCAGCACCACATGCCAGCCAGCCTTGCCCCCTGGTGGGCTGAGCTGGCCACACACACACACACACACACACACACACAAATAAATAAAATAAAAGAACATTAAAAAAAATTTAAAAAAAAAAAAAAAAAGGAAAGAGTCCGATGGTGGTGTGGTCAGGGAGTCCCCAGCTCCCCCCCAGCAATTCGGCCCCCAATTGCTTGGCGATGTGGGTCTCGCTGAGGAGAGAGAACCTTCAGGGGAAGCCATACGGACTTGCCTGGCCCCGTTTCTTTCTCTTTGCTGCTGTTACCTGCAGTTCAGATGCTTCCCAGCGTCCGTGTGCTCACATCTAGCATCAGAGCTTAAGCTTCCGGGGCCCTGAGCGCTGTTGAATTCTGGATCAGGATATCTAAAATGATGGCCCGGGCCGGGGAGGTGGCTCAGTGGAATAAGCACTTCCCTGGCAAGCGCAAGGGCCTGCGTTCAATCCCCGGTTCTGCAAAAAATAAAATAAAATAAAATGATATGCCCAAAGGTGTGATGCTCCTCAGGGTGTGGTGTGTGTGTGTGTGTGTGTGTGTGTGTGCGTGTGCACACACTTGGGGCACAGGTGAGCCTGCGAATGTGTGTTCAGACCCCAGCACAACACACCTACCTGGTATCATAAATGGTCGTGCCACCAGACTTGCTTTTTGATAACAATTCTCTAAAACACATGCTAGATCTCAGTAAATGCAACAGATGCCCTGGGGCTTTGTCCTGTGTCTGTCTGTATGCATTTTTTTAAATGTATTTAGCACAGGGTCTACGGGCTCTCGCTACGCAGATCGGACTCGTAGTGACCCTCCTGTTTGCAGTCTCCCAGGTGCTGGGATTACAGGCGCCCACCAGGCCGCTCATGCATTCTTTTAAAAAGCTTTTTCTCATGCTATTGCAAAGGGGTTGAAACCCTGCACACAAGAGAAGTGCTGGCCCCAGGAACATTTTTTATACAACTTGTTTTGACACAAAAATTACTAAACTAATACCACCATTCCTTTCCTTTGGTCAGGCTTTACTGATGGACCAAAACTGAGCTGGGTGACATTGCTAGACCCCAGCATTACCTCCCAGTCGCAGGAATGTCACAGGAACCTGCTCAGCCCAGAGCATAAGACCATTCATGACCCACCCCACACTGAATTTCTGCTTCTTCTCCACCACTTGTGTCTCTCCTTGTGAAAGTCTGATAAAATCTAAACCCAAGTGCCTGTCCCTGTTCCTTAGCTGCGGCTGCTGCCCTGCCCGCCTTTCTTTATCAGGCGACTGTTATTTGCATTCTGGACTGAGTGGATACCGAGTACCTGTGTGGCAGTACACACACCTTGGTGGTGGAAACCTTACTGGACATCAGCTGTGTTTCATAACTCATATCCTGAATGTGGCCTGTACATTGGGTTAAAATAGCAGAGGGACCTGATAAGCCCGAGGCCCAGACTCGGCACACGCATACTTTAGACTCACATATGATTAAAATTGCGTTCCCTACTCATAGTAACCCTGGGGGTGGGTGTGTTCTCCTTTGTAGACCAGTCATGAGCTCCAAATGGTTGCGTAATTCTCCTAAGATCCTCAGCCAGTCTGGTGGAGGCAGAGGTCTAACCTAAGGATTTGTCTCACTCCTCACCCATGTACCATGCCATGTCACTGTAGACACACCATAGAGTCTGGTGGGTGTCCTCTAACCCAAATGGGGCCAATGACTGATAATAAGGGAGGCAAGGTACCTGTTTGGATTAAGAAAGACTCATGAGTTGGAGTCAAAGACAGCATTTGTTTGTGTTTTTATTCCATCTATCTGTAGTGGTATTCACAGATACACAAAAGAATGGCAGTACAGTAAGCATAATCCATCAGTGGTGCTCAGACCCGGGATAAAAGGTGCTGGAGCAGGGTACTCCAGAGCTTCTAGCACCACTGCACAGACGGCTGGTGTGTGCAGAGGAGAAATATGCCTTTGTGCGAGAGAGGTGGGTGGATACCTCCTTACCCACACCCCATACCTGACCCCACTCAAACCACAACAACCACATGGTAGAGGGGCCCAGCGTCACTGTTCCCTTCTGCAAAAAGTACTTGCCCAAGCTGGGCATGGTGGTATAGCCTATAATCCCAACACTCACGAGGCTGAGGCAGGAGGATCATTGTGAGTTTGAGACCGGCCTAGGCAACCGAGCAAGACTGTCTCAATAAAGCAAAAAACAAACACATAAAAGTGCTTGTCCCTGAAGCTGAGCATGGGAGACAGGCAAACCAGCCATGGCTTTGAGAGGTCAGTGGAAGAGCTGGCCTGGATCCCAGAGTGGAGTCACCAGACAGTGAGGACCTCTGCTGTGTCCCTGGTCACCAGGTCACCCCTGGCTTCCCTGTGAGTGCTGCTTAGCCCAAGCATGAGAAGAGCTACTGAAGGTCGCATTCATATCCCACTCCCCTCTGCTGTCACAGTTGCTGCTGAGGGGTACCCCGCCTCACCTAGGCCAGGGCTCAGGGGTGATCCAGGAGTAAATGTGGACATGCAGTCTTTGTTTCCTCCTATGTAGGGAAGCTCTGCCGCTCATCCCGGCATCCCTCCCACCTTTTATCAAATCCATGACCTTTGGATTTTCAGCCTGCTGTATGTTGACTTCATGGAAGTGACAGCACCTGCCTTGGAGGCCCAGCTGTGCTGCGTGTCCCTGCCACCTGTGCTTACCCTCTCTGCTTGCCTTGCAGGTTCCAGCGTGAATGGCCTGGAGGAGCCCAGCGTCGCCAAGAGGCTGCGAGGCACTCCAGAGAGGATCGAGCTGGAGAACTACCGGCGCTCTGTGAGGCGGGCAGAAGAACTGGAGGAGGTGCCTGAGGAGACGCAGGCCGAGCACAACCTGAGCAGTGTGCTGGACAAGGGCACCGAGGAGGACGTGGCCAGCAGGTCAGCTGGGCTGTGACCGAGCCCGAACCCCCACTGAATGCTCTGCAGGGTTTTTTGTTTTTGTTTTTGTTTTTCAGAACCAGGGATTGAACTCAGGCCCCTACGCTTGCCAGGCAAGTGCTTATTCCACTGAGCCATCTCCCCAGCCTCTGCAGGAGTTTGTTCTGTGTGGCATCTGCACCAGGCTGTCTAGGTCAAACCTGACCCTTCTGTTTCCAGCTGTGGAACCAACCCTAGGCACGTTACATGACTACTGTCGGCTCAGGGTCCTCACCTGTAGGGTGAAGCTAACACTGGTGCCTTCCTTACAGAACTGGTGTGCGGGTTATGTGGGCAGAAGGTGCAAAACAGTACTCAGCACAGTAAGCACTTGTGGGCTTTTGGGGTTTGTTGTTGTTGATTTGATTTGATTTGATTTGATTTTTGGTGGAGCCAGGGATTGAACTCAGACCCTTGCGCTTGCTGGAAGCACTTATTCCACTGAGCCATCTCCCCCGCCCCCTGGTTTTATTTTTTCCCAGAAGTGGGGATTGAACTATGTGATGCCCACTGCCTGTTTTTAATCTCTTATTTTGTTATTTTGAGATAGAGTCTTGGTGAGTCACTGAATTGCCCAGGCTGGGCTTGAACTTGTGCTCCTGCCTCAGACTCCCAGGGTGCTGGGATTACAGGCCTGCACCACCACACCCGGCTTACCAGTGAGTTATGTTGTGTGGTGCCCTCTGTCTCCTCACAGGAATCTGTAAAGTGGGTGAGAACATGTATTTTGTCACCTGTTGAGCAAGAAAACAGGTAGCAACTGAGATTCTACCTCAGGCTTTCTGGATCCAAACTCAGGATCTTTTCTGTTTTCCTTCCCTTCCATTGTGTCTTCTATCTGAATCAGCAGTTACAGTTACTACTAACATATCACCTTACAGATCTGCACATAAGGTAGATACCTCCCTGAACAGGGCAGGGCCAGTGAAGATCATGTCCACAAAATTTATTGAACATGGATACTGTGTCTTTAGCAGTTTATTACTCATTGAGAGGGTAACAGGAAAGACTGAAGTCACATACTGTCATTTACAAACTCATTGACTAGAAGAGAGTTTCACGCAGGGAGAAAATAGACCCAAAGCAGAGTGTCCCCAAGGGGGTGGTGTTGCAGAAGGAGCCCTGGGCTAGGGTTGGGGTAACTCGGCCCCAAGTCACTGTGCAGTCTCAAGGAAGCTCCTTACATCTCTGGTGTGTTTTCGGCTACTGCAAGTAAAGAAGGGCAGAAATCTGGGGTGTCACAGAGGCCACAGCAAGTGGGTTGTGCTCAGCTGGTTCCAGGGTTCGCTTCTAACTAAGTGATACCTTTGGGGGCTAGGCTCCTACAGGAGTCCAGCATGTTGTGTTTTCCTCAGAGCTTCCAGTGTCAGTAAGGATGGGTGTTTGCTGGCAGGGGAGGGGACAGCAAAGAAAGGCCATCCTCTGGTGTATGAGTTTCTGATTGAATGTTCATGCCAGATGCACAGCTGTGCCCCCCTCAGACCTTGTTGTGATGTCAGCACATTACCATCTGATATAAAAAGAAAAGAAAAAGAAAGAAAAAGGGCAAAATCAGCAGAGCCAGACAGTCTTGCAGATTCTCAAGCAGGAATGTTAGCTGTACCCAGACCCGTAGAGGCTTCTGGGAAACATTTGAGGGTGTCCGCCTCACATGCCAGACACTTTCACATAGTCGTAACAGAGGGCTATGTGGGGATGAAGAAAGCAGCACACTTGGGCCAGGGAGGTGGCTCGGTGGTCTAAGTGCCCTGCCTGGCAAGTGCAGGGACTGGGGTTTCATCCATGGTGGCCCCACCCTGAGGCACGCTGAGCTGGCCACTGAGACCACTGAGACAGGAGGATTGCTATGAGTTCAAACTGCATAGTGAGACCCTGAGCAAAATAAATAAATAAACCTTTAAAAAAGAAGAAAAGAAAGCAGCACGCTTCATCTCAAGGCCCTAAGAATGTTTTTCAGGGGGTGTTCGCTGGGCAGAGTTGCTGCTAGCTGCGGTCTCCTTCTGCCCTGGTGCAGACACTCCCTGGGTGAACCACTCTGGGCTGGCCCCGCAGAGAGCTCCAGCACGCATTCTGGGGCAGCTTGCCCTTGGTGCGTGCACTTCTGGAGTCTCAGTGATTGCGAGTCACCGTCACATAACTTAGCCTCACATCAGGAGCATCCATGAGATGCACCCCACCCACTACACCCAGATGGGGTGTGCCCAGCTCAGAGTGACGCGGTGGCAGGGACAGGAGCCCGTGTGTCCAGGCATGCTGGGGAAACTCTAGCTCAGAGTGGAGGGTGCATCCAAGCTCAGGGGCTGGCTGTGGCTCAGGGGCAGAGCTCTTCCTCGCGTGCACGGAAGCTGGGCTCATCCACAGCGCCACGAAAAAATAAAAATAAATTATACCAGTCAGTATCTGTAAGGTGCAACAAGTGCCTCGTCTTGTTGGATTAAAAAAAAAAAAAAAAAAAAAGGCAAGGGCCAGGGATGTACCTCAGTGGTAGAGAATTTGCCTAGTCTTATACAGGGCCTAGGGTTCGGTCCCCAGCACCACAAAAACACAAACAAAAAGTTTTAAAGGGTCTTTTTTTTTTTAATTTTAGTAAGGGTCTACAGGGTCCACAGGGTCTCACTACGGACTCGTCTTGATTCTCCTGTTTTCAGTCTCCCAAGCACTAGGATTATAGGCACATGCCACCACGCCTTTAATCCGCTGAGCTATTTGGCTGGCCCTAAAAGAGTCTTTTTAGAGAAAGGCAATAATAAGAACAACAGCAAATTTGCATCTGGTGGATACTGAGTGAAACAGTCTCTGGAAAGTAAGGAAGGCGCTTCGGGCTTGGCTGTCGCTTCCCCGGGACGCAGGCCGAGCGCTGCGTCCTGCTTCCCTGCAGCACTCCATGGGCAGACAAAGTTGAGAAGTGGCAGATGCTGAGGCCTTGTCCAGGAGCTCCCAGCCCACCGTTTCGGAGAACTCAGCACAGCCGCCTGCTGGGGAAGGCAGGGGTGGGATGTCTCAGAATCTTGAGCCCCAGACTCAAAACGCAGCAGTACTGCCTGTGCAGGAAGCCAGGAACGCAGCCCTGCTGTGCCTGTTTCTTCGTCTGCACATGGCGCTGCCCTTTGTAGCTTCACTGTGAGGATTAAGTCAGATAAGGCATCTGGCACCACCCAGGCACAGTAGTCCCTAAGAAAATGATAGCAGCAGCTGTTGCTGTTATGTCCTGTAGGTGTGCGCAGCATGCAGGTGGCGGCCGGGGATTTTTGCCTTCAGAGGTAGGGTCAGTGGCAGAAACTGGTTTTGGCCCAAAGTCACCATCCCCTGCCGCCCCAGAGATCCTGCCGAAGAGCTTCTGCTGGCCTGATCCACTGATTCCTGCACCATGGAGGAAAGCCCAGGAATTTTCGTTTTAAACAGTTCCCAGGTGCTGCTCCAAAGTTTCCAAGTTTCCCTGGCCACAAACACCACCTGGGACGCTTAGTGTAGAATTGATTCCTCGTCCATCCCCGGGGGAGTAGACAGGGAGGCCAGGAAAGTGCTTTTCCCGGACATCCTGGGCAGGTTTCCACGCCGACTCATGACGTCGTTCACACAGGCACCTGCGAGCTGAGCTGTGTCAGCGACTCTCGGCCTGGGCCCAGGCAGCTGCCTGACCTCCCTCACGGGCAAGTGGGAGCTTGTCTGCTGGAGGAGAGCCAGGAAATGGCATTTGGCTTCCTGGGGCAAGACCGAGCTGGCCAAAGACAGGAAAGAGCCAGCTCTGGGATCTCAGCGTGGCTTTTCACGACTGCCTGCTGGAAGGAATTTGCTGAGGCAAGGAGGGCAGCCTGCGCAGTGCCCCGCTGCTGGCCTTTGTGGTGTTCATGGACCTGTGGCTCTAAAGAGCCATCAGTGAGTGCTGCAGCGAGGGGTGCGTTTGCACACAGGGCAGCCTGGTCCCTTGACGTGCCAGCCCTCCATCAGAATAACTGCAAGGAAAAGTCACCCCAGAGGGCTGACTGAATCATCGGTGATTCCTGCCTGTCCCTCCCTCCTGCCTCACCCCCTTTCCCCACAGAGGCAGTAACGGGAGTGCAGGTGACAGGATGTTGGTGAGCACACATTGGATTTCCGCTGTGTGAAGACTGCCGGGCAATGTACATTTCTACCACCTGCTCAGCAGTAGTGTGTTCACAGGGTTGTCAGACAGGTGGGGCCAGGGCATGGCGGAGCAGGACAGCAGAGTGTGGTCTCTGGTTAGAAAAGTCTTATTTTGTTCTGTAAATCACCTCAGAGCTGGCGGGTACCCCCTGCAGAGCCTGCCTCGGTTCCTGTGCCTTCTGAGAGGAGATCCAGGGCTAGACCATAGCATACCTCCTGGGCTTGCTGCCCTGCATGCCAGCTCCAAACCACCCTTAGGTTGCTGGAGAACCAGTGTGGTGCTTTGTGGCTGTCACTGGGACTCTCACCCCTCCTCACGGCTGTGATGCGCCTCCTTAGGCTCCAGTCTCCTCATTCGTAAAAATGAGAATACCCTCCCCTGTCTGAAATGCTTGGAACCATTTCAGATTCCAGGGTTTTACAGAATTTGAAATGCTTCCCTTGACCTCACAGTTGGGTAATCTTGAATCCAAAACTCTAAAATCTGAAATGCTCCAAATGTTTTTGAGAATCATACTGCCATTCAGAAGCTCTCAGGCCTCCGACTTCTGAGCAAAGAATGTTCCGCTCATAATGGTAACTGTACCCTGGAGTGTAGCTGAGTGAGCGAATGCAAGGGAAATGCTTTAGTAGGGAAAAGAAAAATGAAATGAACCAAAAACAGAAAAAAGAGCAGAGGAAGAGCCACGTGCAGCAAAGTCGGTCCTTGGGCACCCTCGGCCCCCCGGCACTGTCGTCCTCCGTTGTTCATGCCCTCTTGGGCAGACCCTCCACTTGGCTTGTCTCTCTGGGGTCCTCGTTCACAAGCCTGGTATTGCTTCCTCCTGCCAGGGCTTAGTGGGAAGATCCGAAGGGAAGAACTAGGGAAGATGCCTTGAGAGGCCTAAGTGGGTATACACTGGAGCAGGGAAGGTTTGCTGCTGCAGTCTTCCTGTGGAAGTTAAGCTTCTTCTGCAGGCTCTGCCTAGCAAAGGTTCTCCCGCACTGTCACTCCAGCACCTCCGAGATCCAGGCAGGCCTTCCCTGGCCCTTGTCATGGCCCCATGCACGTTCAACCTGCCTCTGATGCGCCCTGATGTGAAAGACTCCAGAGAGAGCGCAGCCCGGTGCCTTCCCCGAGACAGCACAGAGCAGATCGGCCTCCCAGGATGCCATATGTTCCAGGGCCAAACCAGATGCCTGCTTTGAGAGGACGATAGCCTAGAGGGCCGGCTTTTCTGGCGCTCATCTCTCCTACAAGGCTATACACTGAGAAGATATCGTTTCCTCCCTAATGAGGAAGAAATTGGTTGTCTGTGTTGCCCCACACACACATAGTGATTATCCCTGATTAATAAGGGTCCAGGCTGTTGTCATGGGAGTCGACCTCTCATCCTCCCTCTACTGCACCCAGAGACTCAGAACCTGCAGGCAGCCAGGAAATGTTGGATGACAGGGAATGTTGCAGTGCTAGATCTATACAGCAAATCGTGCACAGTGTAGGCAGCCAGCCCTAGAAACTGCCCAAGTCCTATGAAAATGATGTCCTAGTGGGATGTGATGCTATGTGCCTGTAATCCCAGTACTTAAGAGGCTGAGGCAGGAGGATCACTGTGATTTTGAGGCCAGCCTGAAGTACATAGTGAAGCCCTGTCTCAAGAAGGAAAGGAGAGGACAGGACAGGACAGGACTTCCTGGGAAGGACTAGCTATCATACCTCTGGTTCTCCTTGTTCGGCATGCAGTACAGAAGGCTGGCGGGCCTATGCTGGGTCTCTAGGAGCAAGGAGCAGTCTCGGAAGTGGGCTGAGCTGGCAGCTTACGGAGAGCAGCAAGCGTGGGCCTCGCATGTCCTGTGTGCCCCACTTGCGCGGCTCCCACAGCCCTTGAGCTACCATAAAACTAGCCCGAGTGGCACTCTCAGCCATAAGTGTGCCTCACTGTCTTCATGACGGGGGATTTATTCATTGCCACACTGTGCACGGCACAAGCATGGACGCATCTTCATGAGGCCTCGCTCAGGAAGCTGCAGCAGGGTCCCTTCCAGCCGACTGAGCATGGGTAGCCTTGAACAAGATGGGGACACACTCAGCCATAGGAGAGGGAAGGGTGGCCCTCCCTCTGCCTGCCGAAGAATTAAGAAGAGCATTGAGACCTCCTTACCCTCATGTTTGAGCAGGTTAAGTGACATGAACTGGGTTATAGTCATCGATGAGAAAACGAACTAATGAAAGCACAAAGACAGAGAACTGAAAGCAGTAACGGGAGTGCTGACAACCCAGCTCCAGCTTGCTGTGGTCCAAATCCTTTTGTTCCCATTGACGCCGCCTCCTCCCAGCCCTCTGCCCACTGTGCTTCTGCTGTGCCTTGCTTCGTCTTTTCTCGCTCTGGGAATGAGGATCTCTCCTAGATCACCTTCATGTTCTGTATGATATTTAATAAGTATGCTGTAGATACAAGACACCCAGTTTCTCTTGGGTGAATGAGTGAATAAGTGAATGAATGGATGGGGTGAGAGTTGGGAATACAGAGCCAGTCCTTTCTGTCTCTTACGTCCCCTGGCTCAGCCTTAGTGAGTGCTCAGAAATGCTTACTGAATGAATGAATGACTATATAGGTGAGTCAGTGAGCCAGTGAAGAGCTAGGACCCCCAAGTATAACACATGTCTGATGAGAGTAGGTGGCCCCAATGTCCACAGCACTCCCGTGAAGCAAGTGTTGCCTGAGCTCCTAACTCAGCGCTCTGGTAACCGTTATCACCAGAAAGCTGAGCCACTATGGCCCTGGGAGGGGACGGCCTGGCCCTGGGAAGATGAAGGCAAGGAGGGAGGCACCTATGGCAGAGTCTAGGAAACTGCCCAACTTGGAGCTTCCGTTGTCCGGCGCTAGTGCACTCAGACAACACTGCTTTCCTGGTATCAGTGGGTGACAGTACACACAGATTATCACTCATAGCAGCCTGTGTGTCTGGAGTTTTTATTAGGACTGTTATTAGCCTCAATTATTACACAGGCAGTGAGCTGGCTGAGTCATAGTCCAGTGGTTGATCTCAGTCTCCAGGTCACCCAGTACTGAGTGACCCAGACCCCTAAATCATGTCCTTGAGCTTTCTGGTTTGCCAGCTCCCACATAAAGACCTGAGTCTCATTATTAGACTCTCCACCCCAGGCCCCAGGCAGACAAAGACCCACTTTACTGTGGTCTCAGGAGAACATCCTGGGAGCTTAGAGTTTCTCTCCCTGAAGTCAAGGATAAGGCCAAAGTCAGACCTCTCTTTGAGCAAGGTTAGGTTCTTCCCTGTACAGCACTATAGCATGCAGAGTAACTGTGCCATCCATTGCAGTGTGTACACTGGCTGGCGCTCTCCCACAGCCAGGTGGGCTGGGAGGAAGCCTGCCCTGGGTAGGAGAGGACCCCACCTTCCCAGGAAGTTGGGGCTAGGCCTGGCGCTCCATCGTGCAGGGCTTGGTCCCGTGCTTTACTGTGAAAGCCACAGCTTCTCTAGCCCGGCCCAGTGTACACTTCTCCCAGAGGGCAAAGATGCTTTGGAAATTGCAAGACAATTGAGCTTCTCCAAGGGAGCCCTCTGCACTAAAGGGGGGATTTTATTCATAGCCTGCCTGCCTTACTTCTTCCCTCTGCGTGGCTGGGAAGAGGGGTCCTAGAAGGTAGAGGTTGGATTTTGGCTTCCTTAAATTCTCGAGTGCAGTGCAGTCTCTGGGCCGAGCTGGCCGTGGGCTGGGAGGGCACAGGTGTGCAGAGTGTAGCTGCCGTGCCCGTCAGGTGTGGTAACCCCTGTGTGAAGGGCCTTTCCCAGTGGCTCTGTGCCATGGCTCTGCAGTGGGCCAGGCCTCACCTGCCACTTACCTGTGTGTGGCCTGTGTGTGGCCCACGAGTCCCAGCAGCCCGGCAATCCATCAGCTACTTCCTCCAGCCCTGGCCTGGAGTGCTGGTTGCTCTTGCAGCTCTTTCTCTGTCCCCACCAGGCCCATGTTCTCCCAAGAAGCCACTGAGTGACCTGAGTAGAGTAGAATTGACATCTTCAAATGGCTCAGGGTAGAGGAGGATTTTCTCTACACTCTCGGTGCTTAGGATTATGGATTTATAGCAAGACTAGTGCATTACCTTTGCTCTGTCCGTGAGGCCCTCTGTGAACCCCAACTCCAGGGTCACAGTGTTCTCCGGGCCGTAGGCCTGCACGGGTGCCTGTAGGTGCTCACTTGGGTGTGTGTCATCCTGTTCCATCACCCTCTTCCTGGGCAGGGAGGACTGTGCTCAGCAGGCGCCTTGCGGAGATGCTGTGCTCTGAACCATCCTTCCCCTGTCCACATTCCATCCTTCCTCACTTGGCTGTGTGGTTGCTTTTGACAGCAGTTCTGAGTCGGAGATGGAGGAGGAGGAGGAGGAAGAGGAGGAGGAAGGCCAGCTGCCCCCTTCTGACCTGGGCGGTGTTCCTTGGAAGGAGGCTGTGCGGATCCACGCCCTTCTGAAAGGAAGGAGTGAAGAGGAGCTGGAGGCCTCCAAGGGCTTCGAGGCTGGGGAGGAGGAAGAGGAGGAATACGAAGAGGAGGAGGAGGAATACGAGGAGGAGGAGGAGGAAGAGGAGGAGGAAGCATCTAGTGAAGGTCAGAGAAAAGCCTCTCCTGCCAGCCCTGACCTTGTCCCGTGTGCGTGCTGGAGGTTTCCTTGGCTCAGTCACGAAGGCGCCTCCTTCGGAGCTGAGACCTCATCTCCCGGCCCTGGGTGCAGGGCAGACCATGCGGTGGGAATAATACCTTTTGTTCACACTGTTGTTTCTTATTAGAAGCAGAGCTCAGGGGCCAGTCCAAAGGCTGGGTTCTAATTAGGTTATACATTCCTGTCTTCTCGTTTTCTCTTTTCCCTTTAATCTCGGTTAGAGAAATTAGAGTGAAGCAAGGAAACTGAGCTCTCTGGGGGAGGCTCTGATTCCCGGTCTTGGATGGCAGAGGCTGCTGGGAGCTTAGCTGCCCAGTGCATGGGGCTCCCTTGATGATGCTCAGAGGAATGTTGGGGCCCGGAGTCCTGGAGGAGCTGGGGTTCACTAGTCAGTCGGTTTAGTTGTTCTGAAAGACTCTTGCCTGGGAGTTCTTGGTTCTGTACCTCTCTCTGGGTCTGTGACCTCCAGTGACAAGGAAGCAAATTTCTGGCCCCCCCCTCCGTGCCTGTGTAGAAAAGATGACCCTTCTTCCTTGTCCTCTCCCCAGGGGCCCATGGGAGGTGAGGATGGAACCAAGGCAAGTGGAGACCGGACTCCCCAGACAAGGGCCTTGCTCCGTCTCTGGAGGGCACAGAGCTGGGAGTGAGGACTCACTCGGGCCTTTGCCTTCTGAGCTTCGCTTCCCGCTGTCTGGGGACAGGGAGCAGGCTAATACTGGACTGCACAGGAGACGTGGCACGTGGTTGCCCTGCTGCCCCAGGCTTTTCTTTGCATTTCCTGGAATTTGCCACACTTGCTGCCCAAGCTGAGCCCAAGGGCTCTTTCCTCTGGCACCATAAGGCCCATACCTTCCCAGACTCGGGGTTCTTGTCCCCGAGCCCCTCAGTGGAGAACGGTGGGGCCTCAAGACACTAGTCCTGACGAGGCAAGGTGGAAGGAAACAAAGCATGCCTGACCGTGGCGTGGACCCTGGGAATTGGTCTGAGTGGTCCAAGGTCAGAGCATATCCTCAGAAGCTTCTAGAAAGCTCCCCTGCGGAGCCTCTCTCCCCTCCAAAGGTGGAGGCCAAAGCTGATACAGGTGTGGTGGCTTGTGCTCCTGCCAGTCAGGAGACATAAGTAGGGTCTATGTGAGGCGCTCCAGATCCTGGCTACCTATGTCCCTGCTGTCAGAGACACTAGCCTGTTCATATTATCCCAGAAGTCATCTCCACGTGGCCATTAATGCTGAGAGGCTCTTGCCCTGACACAGCTTAGGGTCCGAGCCTGCTAGCTCCCCCTGTAGGAGCGTTTAGCCAGCTTCCTCTCCTGAAGGCAGCTTCCTAGTCTTGGACCTAAGGGCAAGACCAAGCCTGTAGGGAACAGGGCCTCAGCTAGAGAAATACGTAAGGACAAATTCAGCCCAGTTCTGAACATTACTAGGTGGGACCAGTGTTCCTATCCTGGAGTGTATGCTGTCTTCCAAGCAGCAGACGTTGACACTGTAGGCAGCAGTAGACACTGTTGCCTCGCTGCTAAAGATAACACCATCTCTTGTCTTTCCTCCCCTCCACTCCCTTTTTTCTCCTTTTGTGCCCCTGTGGGATTCTTGATGCCGTTTGTGGGTGTCGGGCTCCCCCTGCTGTAGAAGGGGAGTATTGCCCCTGGGACAGAGAACTCCTGCAAAGCCAGTGGCTCCAGCATCTCTCAAAGGAAGAAGAAACGGGTACACGTAAAGGTACCCACTTTGCCCCCACCCACCTTTACCCTAGCTCCCTAGCAATCCTAAATATGCCTCCAAGAGCAGGTCCCACGTGAAAAGAGCTGCGTCACAGAACTGCTCCCCAGGCTTAACCTCCCCTGGCTGGGTACGTCCCCGGGCCCAGCATTCCCAGGCAAAGCAGAGCGGAGCCTGTGGGCAGCAGAGGTTCAAGAGGAGCCACAGAGGAGTTCAGGAGAGCGTGTGGCATGCGGCCTCCTCTCCATGCTCTAGCTTTTACTGCAAGTTCTTATCAGCTAAAAGCCAGCTTCTGTACTGCAGAAGGCCCCGGGCATGGCCACAGCTCTCCCATCACCTTCACAGGTGCCTTTAGCCTTCCCCAGAGAAGAAAGAGAGGTGGGCTTCATGCCATCGCCAAGTCCGCAGGGCTGCGGTGTTAACTGAAAGCAGAGCACTGCACCTGGAGGAGGCTGGCTCTCTTGTTGCTTAGAAGGTAAAGAAAGGCCCTGCCTTTCTCTCTCTCTGACCTACCTTCCCCATCCTAAGATGCCCAGGCTCCCGGGTGACTTTGCTGTGACCCAGGGGTGTCTAGCACCATAAAGACATGTCAGTCAGTCTTGGCAACAGTGCACAAGCGTGTGACGACCTGCAGTAAGGAGCCCGTGAGAGGTCAGCGTCCTCACGTGGCAGAAGGCAGCTGGCATCCACGCTGAGGCTTTCACTGGCACCCACCACCCATATAGCTTCCCCTTGCTCCACCTAAGAGGTTGTCGTCATAGTGAGTTACGCTAGGAAGCCAGGCTGCCCAGTCAGGTTGCTGAGGGAAGGAGAACATACGCTCCCATATGGAAGAGGCCCCTGCGGGAAGCCCAGAGCCCCTCAGATCCGGTGGCACCTGCTCTTGCTGTCTAAACAGCCACCCTCCTTCCTACATAGCATTCCCTCCCCACCCCCCGGTCACTGGCTGCCTCCTTTATCTTAACCCAACTGTGTGGCACGATCCGAGCACTAATGACAGGGACCCACAGAGCAGGGGCTGCACGCCAGTTCCATGGGCTCGTCCTGACAACAAGAATAAGTAGAAGGGACTGCTGGTGGGTTTGTGTCTAGCTGAGGGGCCAGGTCTCCTGTCCAGAGAGCTCAACAGCACACCAAATGAAACTGTAGGGAAGAAGGCTTTGCTCACAGAAGAAGCAGAGGCATGTCTCGGAACTCCACAAATTGGGAGTTTTACAGCTAGAGTTCCGCTTCCTCTCCCAGCCTCTGCCTTCCACACTCCTGCGACATGTCCCTGTCCCAAACCTGGCATGCAGCATGAAGCTTCTCAGGGAAGGGTGACTTTCTCTCTAGTAGAAATTCTTGCTGCATAAGCTCCACACTAAAAGCCAACGGAGTACACCTAAGCTGGTTGGCTGAGAGCACAAAGGCACTGTCCTGTCGCACCTCTCTTGTCACTTGTCAAGGAGAAGCTGTCGGCCTGGCAAGTGGTGGTAAGCATCTGCCTTATGAAAAGAGCCACAGTGATGTGTCCTGCAGGTCTCATGCCCTGCGAGTAACAGCTCTGTCCTCGGGACCCCTGGAGGTGGCCCCCAGAGGCCAGTTATGATCTGCTCTTGGCACTTGGGTCCCTCAGACACACCTGAGGATGCAAAGAGCTCAGAATCTGTATTTGGACGTGGACTATGCAGTTGTCTTTATTGAAATTAATAGTATATAGTGAGCTAAAATGACTAAATCCGACAATGAGAAGTATGTGCGTGCACACGTGCGCGTGTGTGTCTCAGCACATGGTCTCACTTTTTAATCTCTTTCTGATGCGTATTGCTCCTGGCAAGTACTGTAACTTTGCTATTTCCTTTCCTCCGGTGTTTCCTCCCCTCCGCTCCCTGCTGTTTATGTTCTCGCTCCACTGTCTCTGTCCTCTGCTCCATCCTTTGAACCTGGTCACTAGCCGGGAACCACAGGCTACAGCAGATCATAAATCCGGAGGATCCCTTGGCGATCCAGGCCGATGTGCACTGGACACACATTCGGGAGAAGGAGGAGGAGGAGAGGATGGTCCCAACCTCCGAGTCCTCCACTTCTAGAGGTAACTTCCCAGAGACACAAGCAGGCCCCAGTGGTCCTCAAGCTCCGTCCCCTCCCACGACTGCAGAGGACCTTGCTGCCCGTGCAAGCCGCCAGCTTGGTCAGCAGCCAGCCACAGAATAGTGCGTTTTCCTGATTTAACGCAATGGCCACCCTGGCCTCTGCTTCTGGGATATGTAAAGTTCTTTATGGAATAAGAGGTTTCAGTCTGTCTCCACTGATGCAAACAGTAACACAAAGCTGACCCGGGGAACAGTGGGCACTTGCTTGCTGTCCCGCGTAACCCATGGCACACTCTTGTTGTCCCTGCAGAGGTGCTGGTGCTTTCCCATGGGCTGGGCCTGAGGTGACCATGTGTAGCAGGCAGGGGAGGGCGCCACTTGCGGAAGTGAAGTCAGCAGAGCTGTGCAGGAGGCTCAGAAGCCTCCGTGTGGTTTCCAACTGTAGGTTTCAGTTGAGGTCTGTGTTCGCCCATCAGGTGAAAATGTGCCTCACTCAGGCTTGTTTTCGGGAGTGGCAATGAAGGATGAAAGAGTCTGTGGGGGCCGCGGGGCTGCGTGGTCTCGGCTCCACATCTTGTAGTTGCACGCCGTTGGGGTCGACACCCTCTTACATACCCCTCCCTGGGTTCGAGTATTCCCAGGGTGTTTACAGAAGAGTGCTTCCTGCCCTGGGAAGGACACGCCTCCTCTCATGGGACATTTCCTCCTTGCAGCCCCACATCTTCCAGCAGGCAAGACCAGCCTCCAAGATTGCTTTTACAGCTCTGTGCAGAGGGTGGCAAGAGAGGCGCTGCTGGAGCAGGACAGCACTGCCACCCTCCCAGGGGCTTCCCTCCTCTCTCCCTGCCCTGAGTGCCCGCCTCACAGGTTCACAGTGGATCATCATCCCTTGTTGGTGCCAGACAGGCCTGTGTTCGTGACAGCATCTCCCGTTTGGACATCAGGATTGCCTCAGCTCTCTTGCCTGGGAGCGCTTACTGCTGTGTAACTCTGTATTTATCATCTGTTTTACATCCAGCACCCGGCCTCCCCTCTATACGCCGCGCAGCAGTGCAGGCCTGGCTGGAGACGGTCTCTGGAGGTAGTCTGGTGATGCTGGGTGTCCCCCACTCACAGTAACCTCTCTTCCTAGGTGGCTCTGCTGGTGCCTTAACACTAGCCCCCGGTCCTGCCGCAGGTGCATGTGAGGGCGGAGCCAGAGGCGGGGGTGGGGCACTGCATGCCTTACGGGGCAGCCTTCCTGCATGGGCCAGAAGCGCCTCCCACTCCCTGAGCCACAGAGAAGGACAGACACAGCCTTCTTTCTATTCTTTTTTTTTTTTTTTTTTTTTTTTTTAATTTTAGGGAAGGGTCTACAGGGTGTTCAGGGTCTCACTACTAGATCAGACTCCTAGTGATCTGCCTGTTTACAGCCTCCCAAGAGCTGGGATTATAGGCGCATGCCACCACGCCCAGTCTCAATTGCTGTCTCAGCGTGCCCCGGGGACGGGGCCAACAGGGCAGGCCCAGGGATGGACCCCCGACCCCTGCGCCCGCTTACAGGCACTTTAATCCTCTGAGCTTTGACCAGCCTTTTCTTCCTATTCATAAAGCTTGGGGTAGAGGCTTTTTGCACAAATTAGTGTGAAAGCAAGAAGAATCAGACAGACCAATCAAAGTATCAGAGAAGAAAGTAGGCAGAACTCAGAGATGTGTAGTGGGAACTGGCCAGGGAAGCGGGCAGGCAGAACTGGGTCTCCAGACTGAGGAGAGTCTCTAAGCACTTACACCAAAGGGTAATCCAGAAACCTTTTTTGTCTTAGATCTTTCTGGAAATATGTTCTTCCATGAAGAACTGCTGGCGTTTTGGGCAGGTGATGGTTCCAGGCAGCATGACCAGGGTCTTCTGCCTTGTCCACGTTGTACGCTGCCCATGCCCACCCCAGTCACGGTGACAGCAGAGTGCTGTCACCCTGTGTGCATTCGCAAGCTCTGCCTTGAAATGAAAGCGTGGCATTGCCTCCTGCCTGGGATCCTCCTGGGACAGACTGGCCTGTGTGGGTCTCTACCACCAGGCGCCTCCCAGCGCAGCCTGCTGTCCTCAGCAGTGGCAGGAGTAGCACCCTCAGGGTGGGATGAGGCATCACAGGCCACAGGAGAGGGAGCGCCACGGGTGCGCAGCCGAGCTGGCCCTGAGCCATCAACCCCAGGACAGAAACGGCTGAGACCTAGTTAGTGTGCACCCAATGGTGGGCGGGGGGGGGGGTACTTCCCAGCTGGCCGCTGCGGTAGGATCTGTCCCTGGCTTTCAAGGCGTGTGGCCGCTTCGAGCACTCCACGCCGCGTCCTAACCTGGATTTCATCCCTAGTCCGCTGCTCAGGCTGCAGTCTCCTTGAGCATCTGCCGCTGCCGCCGCCGCCGCCACCGCCGCCACCGCCGCCGCTGCTGCATCAGTAGTTCTTCTGCTTGTTTCTTGATACGTGTGATAATCATTCTTTTCAAGGTCCTTGAGGAACGTTCCCCTGACACACACACCCCTCTGGCTCTACAGCAGACATTGCTTAGAAAGTCCAAACAGGAGAACCGGTGAAGGACCAAGAGCCCGGGACAGGCACAGGCTAGCCCAGGGACAGACTGGGGGGGTCCTGGCAGGGTTCTCTTGCAGCCAGGGAGAGTGTGAGGTGACCACCTCCACACCAGCACTCTCTGAGTCATTCACAAAAACATGTCAGGCGCAGAACCCTGAGTCCAGAGGAGGAGCTCTGCTTACTGTGGCCCACCAGGTCTTTAATGCTCACACACGGTAGACTACCATGATGAGCTTGCTGTCCACATGCGAAGCCCAAGTCTGACGAGAGGTCCGTGGACCACTGCTGCGTTTGGTGGGGCTCTCACTTGCCCTGCTTAGAAGTCCTGCTCCCCGTGCTTGGTGAACTGTCTTCTATGCGTGGCCAAGAGCAGGGTGGTCACTCAGAGGCTTTAACCTGTGGAAATGGCTGGGCGTGGTGGTGCACATCTGTAATTCCAGCACTCAGAGGCTGAGGCAGGAAGATTGCTGCTAGTTCGAGGCCAGCCTGGGCTACATAGTTCAAGGCAAGCCTGTGGAAATAACTGGCTGGTCTCCCCAGGTGTTTCCTCAGCAGATGCTGTTAATGTAGGAGACAGGTGTGGCATGAATCATTCACCAACCCAGGATGCAGCCTGAAGCACATCCATCTGTCCCTGAGCCCTAGACTGTCTGATACATCCCAAACTTTGTATAAGTCCTCCAGAAACTAGATTCAAACCAGCATCTTGCGTGTTGTGCATAAAAAGATAGGAATATGGGTCAAGGAATTAATTTTAGGGTTTGTTTGTTCGAGACATGCAGTTCCGGTTGGCATCGAACTCACTGGATAGCCAGCTGGTCTGGAACTTGCAGCAGTCCTCCTGCTTCAGCCTCCTTTGCTAGAGTTACAGGCATACACTTCCACACCCAGTTTAAGGAATGTTAAAGCAATAGAAACTTGCCTACCTGGCATCTAGGTTAGAAGACAGTGCCAGCGTCTTAGAGATACCCTTTCTAGTCAGTCTTCCCCCTGCTCCTCCCAAAGCAAGTCCCTCTATGGGTTTCATCATAGTCCGGCCTCAGGGGCGCCTGCACCAGTGCCCCGCGTGGTGCCCTTGCCCCAGTGCTGGCTGGAGGCAGTGGTGAGGCTGGCTGCAGCGAAGACACTGCTCTGTGGGACAGCTGGCCGTGCGTTATGTGACTTGCCCACCCCCACTTTCAGGGCAGCTTTCTAAGAAATTCCCCCAGAGTTAAGTACTCCTGTGTCTTTGGCGTGTAATTCATTTTATGTTGGGTTTTTTTTCCTTTGTTTAAAAAGTAAGAGGGGCTGGAGTTCAGCCGTGGAGCTCTTCCTGGCATGTGTGCGGCCCAGGCCTCCATCCCCGCAAAGGAAAAGAAAGAGCACCAGAGAGAGAGAGAAAGGAAAGAAAGGGACAGACAGACTGGCTGCAGCCAGTTCCTCAGTGCCTGTCAGGCCTCGGGTCTCAGAACCTGCTTCCTGAAATGAACCTGAGTGAGAGGCTGGAGGGTGGCTCTGCTTGGCCCTCAAAAGGAAGCCACAGAGCCCTGCTGTCTCCCCCGGCGCTCGCAGCCCAAACGCTCGGGAACGGAGGCCACACAACCTGGCGGGGGTGCTCCCAGCCTCCTTTGGCAGCACTGGAAGATTCCTCTTGAGTCCAGAAAAGGAACTTTACATATCCTCTTGGTCCCACCCTACAGGCTTTGGCCGAACATTGCTCCACGTTCTCAAGAGAAACCTCTGCCAGCCATGGGAAGGGGAGGGCCCCGGGTCCCACAGTCCCCAGTGCCACTCCAGGGGGTCCCACAGTCCCCAGTATGACTTCAGGCTAAGCAGTTTGACCCCAAATGCGTCAGCCAGACACTCAGGGCTGGGCTGCAGAACTGTCATTAAGGGACTGAATGACCCCTGCAGGCCTGGGAAGGGGGCGGCTGGGCACCTTATGGGTCTGGCCTGGCCTAGGCAGAAGCACCCTTCCCTGCCCTCTCCCCAGCCTGCTCCAACAGAGAGGCCCTGGGCCCTTTCAGCCCCCACTCTGCTGCCAGAGCACCCCAAGCCTGTTCCGGTGGCTCTCACATGACCACCGATTGTGTGTCTGTCTGTCTGCCTGCTTTTTTCTTCCTTCTCCTTGACTGTCTCTGCTTTGCAGTCCCCTTGGATGAGGACGACCTGGAGGAAGATGAGGACTCAGAACCAGCCGAAATAGAAGGGGAGGCAGCAGAGGATGGGGACCCAGGGGACACGGGTGCTGAACTGGATGACGGTAGGGGCCCTGACCACCCTTCCCCACCTGGTGACCTCCTCTGTTCCCTGCAGGGACACAGCCATGGGTGCTTAGAACTCAGAAAAGAGTCAAAACAATCTACTTTAAAGCAGAATCTCAGGCAAAGTGTGTCAGTCAGGAGTTACTCTTTTTCTGCCAGTGAGCAAGTTTCATCCCCCCCCTCCGCCCCCATCCCCCGAAACCACCAGGTGTGTCCTGCAGGTGTAGTGCTGCAATTGAGAGCCCAGCGAATCTCAGACCTTTGCAGGGTCTTAAATCCAATGATGACTCTCACAGCAAGAGACAAGGACATTTTAAGAATGACTGTCTTGATGGTGAGCAAAGAACGGCATGAACCGGGCTGAATGAAAACAAGAATAGAAGTAGAGATGACACAGTGAGGGTGCAGGCCTCAGCTGCAGGGTGCAGCTGTGGGTTGCGCGTTGGTGAGGGAGAGCAGAGAGAAATCGGCAGCAGGCATAGCCGGAGTTGCTCCTCATGTCATATGTCATGGTCCTCGTACCTAAAAACTAAACAGCACCACAGGTTGTGGGAGACTCCATGCTGCAGAGGCCACTGCTTTTCACGTCAGGAGGGTGCTTTAGCTGGGTGGCCCAGGAGACAGGTGGCCCAGCAGGCAGGGTCTGTCACCAGGTAAGAGGCTGGGCTCACCAGGACCACAGGACATAGTCTGGACCTTGAGCTCAGGCACTGCAGCCCATTGATGCACTCCAAAGAAAGAATAAACAGGAGGGGCACAGTTGGCTTACTGGGCACACCAATTGTGTCCCCTGCCTCCCCAGATCAGCACTGGTCTGATGACATCCCATCAGATGCTGAAACAGAGCTTCGATTGCGGCGCCAGGCTGAAGTGGAAGCAGAGCTAGAGCTGAGGGTGTCAGAAAATGAGGAGGAGGAGGAGCCACCTGCCTTACAGAAGCAGCAGGAGAGAGGTAGGCCCCCTGCCACCGCTTCCAGAAGGTTCCAGAAGGCACACCAAGGCACAGGGTCCCCTCCTCACTGTCCTGCCTCTCCCTCTCTCTTTCCCACTGTCCAGGGATACTGCAAGTGATTTTATACAGTAGCTCCTTTCCTTTCATCCTTGAGAACTGGCTTTTCTATACCACAGGCTAACAACAATACCAACAGGGTGACACATGGTGAAGAACCTTCCAGGAGTGTGCTCCACTTCCAAGGACAGGGAGGACAGGCCCAGGCATGCCATGGAGTTGGCTCTATGGCTCCACTGTTTTCCTCCCGCCATGGCACGTGCTGGCTGCTATGTGACACCCTCCAGGAGCTGTCTGGGGCTCTGTGACCAGAGCCCATGGGGCCATGGGCTGTTGTGATCTCTGTTTTCTTCTTTGCAGATCCCTCCCAGGCCCCGAGCCCCACCTGGTCCCCTCAGGAGCAAGCTGTTCTCTACACTCCGGCCCACAGCCCTGTGACAGAGGTGAGGGTTGGGCACTCATGGGAATAGAAGCTGAGGAGACTTAGTGAAGCTTGTCTGGGGACCAGGTGTTCGCCCCTGCAGAGTGAAGGCTACCAGACTTAGCCTGAGGAAAACTAAACCTTTGTTCTCTTGTGCTAAGTAGAATGGCAGGAGGGTCTTAGGGGTTCTAGCTTAGACCTCCCAGATAGACAAATTTTTTTCTAAACTGAAGCAATAATATTTATGGAATCGGGTTTGTTTTGGCAGATATATTTTCCTTAATGTTAGAACAACTATAAAACTATTTAAAATTTAAAGTATGCCTCCAGAGTGCCACTATTGCATGAAACCACAGCAGAAAACTCTGTGTAGAAACCCCAGATGGCATCCCATGCAGCAGGTCTGGGCAGTGCCATCCCAAGGGCAGGTCAGAGAGGAAGCCCTTCATCTGGGGGCCAGCGTGGCACAACTCAGGTCGTCTGTCCGTACAGTGGGGGACTTTATCTTTTGGTTTCATTTGGATTAGGTTGGTTTGGGGCTTATTTGTTGTTATTTTTTGGTGTGTTTGTTTGTTTGTTTGTTTGGAGCAGAGTCTCACCATGTAGTCTAGGCTGGCCTTGGACTCCCCTTTGTAGCCCAGGCTGGCCTTGAACTCTTGGTGATCTTCCTGCCTCTGCCTACTAGTGCCAGGGTTGCAGGCATGCGCTATGAAGCCCAAAAAAACTATCTTACCGAGATGCTGCAGTGGATAACAGAAGGGATGACCTGTGAGCATCTTTGAGGTTCCTGGGAAAGATACTGTAGTCAGTAACTGAAATCTTCCTGCAGTGCTGGGCACTGTGTGGTACCTCAGGGGTGTGGGCCTTGGGAATTGTGGGCTGGAGTGAAAGCGAGTTCATTAGTATCCTTCAGACAGTGTTCATTTCAGTAGACAAAGAATGTAGGTTGTGTTTGGGATGAAGCAAACCCTGAAAGCCCAGTCAGTTCATCTAGGCTAAGTAGAGGGGTTCTAAGTATTGAACAAATAGAGCAGAAGATGAAGTTTCTCCCTGAGCCGAATAATGGCTACAAGAACAAGAGAGAAATTTGTTTCAACATGCTGAGTCCTTTGAGAGCAGACGCTGCCTGGGGCATGCATGTTTTACCCACTGATGCCTTCCTCCTCATGACATTTCTCTTCCACCTCTGTAGGGGGCGCAAGTCCCACTAGCCTCTGTCACCAACAAGGTAAAATCCCCTGAGGAGCCCCTCTTCCCTGCACCTCTGCTGCCCCAGGAGAAGCCCAAGGCTGAATCCCCCGTGGACCAGCACGCTGCGAGCTCTCCCCTGAGCTCCCCTATCCGGTCACAGCCGGTGGCTCTGCCTGAAGCCAGGACGCCTACCTCACCGGTCAGCTTGCGGCTCACGCCCGTGGCCCCCTCAGTACCCCCCTCCGCTCAGCTTCCTATTTGCTCCCAGCCTCAGCCTTCCACAGAGGCCACCATCCCATCCCCCACCGAGTCCCCCATCCGCTTCCAGCCCATTCCTGCAAAAGCATCCACACCCCTGGCTCCGCTGCCCACGAAGAGCCAGGGTGACCCCAAGGACAAGCTGGGCAGCCCTCTCGTGGTGGAGGAAGCTCTGAAACGCAGCGACCTGGTGGAGGAGTTCTGGATGAAGAGCGCTGAGATCCGCCGCAGCCTGGGGCTCACGCCTGTGCCCCGGCACAAGGGGCCCGAGCCCAGCCTCCCCCTGCCTGCCATCAAGCCGCTGTCCCTCAAATCCTACTCGGTGGAGAAGTCCCCTCAGGACGAGGGTCTCCGCCTTCTGAAGCCATCACCTGTTCCCAAAAGGCTAGGCCTGCCCAGGTCTGACGGCGGCGAGCCGTTCTCCCTGCCTACTCCCAAGTCGCCGCCGGACCGGGAACTGAGAAGCTCCCAGGAAGAGCGCAGGGACTTATCCAGCAGCTCCGGCCTGGGCCTCCACGGCAGCTCCTCCAACATGAAGACCTTGGGCAGCCAGAGCTTCAACACCTCGGACTCCACCATGCTCACGCCGCCTTCCAGCCCGCCCCCGCCCCCGCCCCCCGACGAGGAGCCCGCCACCCTGCGCAGGAAGCCGGAGTCCAGGGAGGCCGATGCCCTGGCCTCTGTCGTGCCCCCGCCCCCGCCCCCGCCCAGCTTCATGCGGCCCCCTCGGGAGCCGGCCCAGCCCACCAGGGAGGAGGTTCGCAAGTCATTCGTGGAGAGTGTGGATGAGATCCCCTTTGCGGATGATGTGGAGGACACGTACGATGACAAGACTGAGGACTCCAGCCTGCAGGAGAGGTTCTTTACGCCCCCCTCCTGCTGGTCTCATCCAGAGAGGCCACCCCACCCACCGCTGGCCAAGGAGAACGGGAGGCTGCCTGTACTGGAGTGCGACAGCCAGATACAGAAAAGAGGGCTCTTCTGGGTCTCCCCGGAGGCCAAGGAGCTGGCGGAGGAGCGCATGCGAGCCCGGGAGAAGTCTGTGAAGAGCCAGGCGCTGAGAGACGCCATGGCCAAGCAGCTAAGCCGGATGCAGGAGATGGAGACCATCACTGGGGCCTCCAGGTCGCGTAAGGCGTCCGCTATGGCCATTCAGGGCAGAGAACGCAGGTCGGAGTCTCCCAGGCAGCCACGTCTCAAAGGTTCCGAGGAGCCTACCCTGAAGCAGGAAGCCACCAGTGAGGAGGTCCTGTCGCCACCCTCCGACTCAGGGGGCCCAGATGGCTCCGTCACCTCATCCGAGGGCTCTAGTGGGAAGAGCAAAAAGAGGTCATCCCTCTTCTCTCCGCGCAGAAGCAAAAAAGAGAAGAAGCCCAAAGGGGAGAGCCGACCCCTGGAGAAACCCAACTCCAGCCTCCTGGAGGAGGTGGCTGCCAAGCCCAAGTCCTTGTGGAAGTCCGTCTTCTCTGGGTATAAGAAGGACAAGAAGAAGAAGAGCGACGAGAAGTCCTGCTCCAGCACGCCGTCCAGCGGAGCCACCGTGGACTCTGGCAGGCACAGGATGTCTCCGATGGTGAGAGCAGGTATGTCCATAGCCAAGCAGCCTCACAGCACAGGGCTTGAGTAGAGCGTCCTCTGGTGGTTTGGTTGTGCTCAGAGGACCCGTATTCCTGTACTGCTCCACCAAGGACTTCAGGAGCCAAAGCACAAGTGGCAGAGCATAGTACCCTTCCATAAAATGATGGATGCAAAAGCCAGATTGGAGGTGGGGAGGCGACACGATGTTGGTGCCCTTCCTGAAGTCACATTATGCTAATGGTGGGCCTGCTTTCAAGTGGGCAAAGCAGAACTGACGGGGTCGTGGGTGGGTGTCTGGAGGGTGCCATCTCTTTCCTGTTGGACCTGCCCCTCCGTGTGGGGACCAGGGTCAGTACCCACACTCACACCTCCCTACATGCCACGGGGGAGGCACATTACCCCAGCTGCTGTCCTCACGTGGCCTCTTTTCCCTCAGAGCTGCAGCTCCGACGCCAGCTGAGTTTCTCGGAGGACTCGGACCTCTCCAGTGACGATGTACTTGAGAGGACCTCCCAGAAGTCCAGGCGAGAGGTGTGTGGGTCCAGGGCCACACTGGGGGATTAGAGGGGCTGGAAATGGTTGGTCTCTAGTGAGAGAGATGACAGGAAGAGACAGTCTAAAACCAGACAGAGGATGTGTGCCTCCCGTACCCATCCTCCAGATGGCAGGATGCGGAGCCCAGCCCAGGGCCCAAGGACCGGCCACAGGAGGAGTCTCAGTTCAGGCCTTGCAACCAGTGTATGGGTCTATTTGCTTCTGGGGCAAGAGTTTTGGGGTCTGCTCCTGTGAAGAAGGCCAGAGTTTTCTGTGCTTGGCCTTTAGCTGTCCACTCTTTTTTCCCTCAGAAGTCCTCACGTGGAGTGGCATCTACCAGGTCCTGGTGACAGGAAATAGGTTTGCTAGACACCAGGATTATAGAGGAAGGGGACAGGGGTACAGGCATGCAAAGGAGGTGAAACCAGGTTTCTCTTTAGGCATAGGCCTGCTCTGCCCACCTGCTTGATAGATTTTTAATTAGAGGACTTTTTGCTATTAAAGAACTGAGACACACCTGTTGTCTTAGCTGTTCAAGAAGTTAGAACAGGAGAATGGCAAGTTGGAGCCCAACGTGGAACACTTACTGAGACCCTGTCTCAAAGATTTTTTAAGAAGGAAGCAGGTTTTGTAGTTCACTGCAGAGGCCCTGGGTTCATTGTCCTGCAGCCCCTTCCCCATATAAGAAAACCTGTTCCTATACCAGGTACAATGGCACCTGCCTGTAATTCCAGCTACTTGGGACACTGAGGCAGAAGGATTGTAAGTTCAAGGCCAGTCCTGGCAGCTTAGTAAGACTGTCTCAAAAAATAAAGGGTTGGGAATATAACTCAGCAGTAGTAAAGGCCACTGGGTGGAGACCCTAGTACCACAAAAAAACAAAACAAAACAAATCAAGTAGTTCCATAAGTTGGCCTAGATACATACTCAGTCTGGTGTGGGCTGGTCACTGCTGCAGGGCCTAGGAGCTGTGGCCACCCAGCTCTGCTGAGAAGCAAAGGTCTTCATGTGCACAGCTCCTTCACTGAGTCTTCCAGCCTCCCAGGGCTCCTGTTGCTTTGTGTAGAGACTGTCGTGTTGGAGGAGGAGAGGACCTGGAGAGCGTTCTAGTGGAACAGCTGCCTCTCAGTGACAGTGCTGGATGGGAATAGAGCTGGGCAGGCCTTAGCTGTAAAGTAGGAATGCCCCATGTGAGCTCTCCTGCCCTAGGGTTGGCCCCCTGCTGTGCAGGGTGGGGGGCCTCAGCTGCCCACTGTCTCCCTTTTTCCCACCTTCTTGAATGAGAAACTTTGCAGAACATGATAATAACCTTTTCGACAAAGCCTCCCTGGGCCTGGGCCAAGTGTACCCTCTTTATCCACAGCCTTAACTGTTAGTCAGCCTGCCTGCCCGCTGGCTGGGGAGAATCTGAGTGGTCTCTGTGCCCTGTGTGTGTCTGTCCATAAACATGGGTTGGGCAGCCTGTTTCTGGGTTCCTCTTTAATAACTTGGCAAACTGGAAAAAGCCAATCAGCCTATTTCTCATGGTCTGCGCATTCGTCTCCCTGATTGGGCCAGCTCTCTGTCCAGTGTCCTACAGACACCTGTCCTCCTGCTCCACCCACCTGCAGAGCCAGCCTCATGTGTGCACCCCTTGCTGCCACTCAGTGGTGATGTGGCCTCTCCCTCAGCCTGGGTTCAGGGTGCTGCCATCAAGATCCCTGCAGAGGTGTCTCGGTACCAACCAAGCAGTTGCTTCTAGATTTGCATGTGGTCCCTAAAAGCATTCCAACCCTGGGGACAGGTGCTGCCTTAGGGGACGTTAAGGGCCGTCTGTGAAGAAAAGAAAATGTAAGAGCCAGCCAAATATCTCAGCAGATTAAAGCACCTGCAAGCAGGATCAGGGGCCTGGGGTTCAATCCCTGGGCCTGCCATGACAGCCCCACTGAGACGGCAATTGAGACTGGGTATGGTGGCGAGCGCCTGTAATCCCAGCTCTTGGGAGGCTGTAAACAGGCGGATCACTAGAGTCCGATCTAGTAGTGAGACCCTGAACACCCTGTAGACTCTTCCCTAAAATACAAAAAAAAGGAAAGAAAGAAAGAAAAGGAGAATGTGGTCCAGCTTCCCTTTGCTTCTGAGCTGACCCACAGATGCTCAGACCACTTGTATCACGTAGGTCACATACTTCAATCTGCGGTCAGGTCTCCTCTGATGTCTTCACAAACGACTGAAACAGACTCCAAAATGCGAAGCAGCAGGCTGTCACCTAGGTTGTGCTGTAGCCATCGTCTCTGCATGACCTCTGCTGCCTGCAGCCTCTCCCAGGCCTCACTGGCACCAGGAGTATAGGAGCTGACTTCCCTGTCTGTGCAGAAGTCACAGGCAGGTCCCAGCTGTAGATTCTGAGAGACAGGGCCTTCAGGCCTTGCCAGCAAGGTGGGACCTGCACGGACAAGGCCGCTCACTGCTTCCCATATGGGACACGCCGAAGACAGCAGGGCCTGGCAGTGGCCGGCCTAGTTCTTCCTCCAGCATATGGAGGTGGTCAGAGGAGCCCAGGGCCTCTTGTGTCCACAAGACATGGAAGATGAACCAGACATGGAGCAAGACACAGAACATGAACCAGAATCGAAGCGGCCATAATGGACCCTTCTGAAGCAAGGAAATGCGAGTACTGAGTGTGATACGCTTTAAGAGTATCATTATCCAATCAGTACCAAGTTCACTGCAAGTGACAGAGGAGCTGTCATTTTGTAGGAAAATGTCTGTGTTCATGGGAAGAAGAACATGCTGAATTTATTAGGGATGGAAGTTCATGGGTCTACAGATGATTCAGAAACAGAAAAAGGAATACTGCATATAAAGATTATACGCAGCAGCCGGGTACTGCCACTCTGCCCCCCATACACCGGTATCCATGGTGGCCACAGGTGCCGACATCGTTGCCGTTCTTGAGGTGATAGTGATAGAGCTGTGTTTCTTTGTGTGTGTGTGTGTGTGTGTGTGTGTGTGTGTGTGTGTGTTGCTGGCAATTGAACCCAGGGCCTTCACACTGAAGTCTATCCCCAACCTATTTATTGTGAGACAGGGCCTCACTAAGTTATCCAGGCTGAGCCCATCTGGCAGTTTTCCTGCCTCAGCCTCACCCATTGTACTGGGATGACCAGGCATGCATGCCTCACCCAGCACTTTTCCTGCTTTGAACTGGCCTGCTCTGACAATGGAATGATTTCTCTCACTCCTTTGGGCGAGGGAAGCAGGATTTGCTCTTCCGCAGCCAGTACACCTGTGAAATGCAGGTTCCCACCACCCTGGCCCCCTGATGGGCCTTGCGTCCCTCCTGTGCTCTCAGTCTCCCTGTCTAGAGCCACCTCTCTGCCTTGCTTAACACGTGGCCAGTGCGAACACCAGAGAGGTGGGCGGCTGGCCCTGGTAACCTGGGCGGCTTACTGCAGAAGAGGGCATTTAGCACTAGTGCCTGAAATACTTTGGGCAAAGAGCAGTGACTCGTGTCATTTGAGCTCCCTTCCCTGACTACTGTCACTCCGTTGCCCACATCACTGTCACTGTTAAGAGACAGATGTGAGGCAGGCTTGTGTCCCTCTGTGTTTCACATCAAACCCCCCCCCCACTTGATGCTATCCCACCCCATAGATGTTGAGCGGCAGGAAGTGAGTGTGTTTCCACAGCAGAGGGCTGAAGGAGCGGGCTGCTGCAGGAACGCAGCCCCTGGGCTCACACATTATAGCCGTGAGTTCCACACAGTGGACGCAGGCAGAGGCTTTGTGGTGGTGAGGAAAAGTGTTGCTGTTTGGTGAGTAGGAAAGGAAACCCCAGATGTCTGATTCAAACCTGGGCTTCCACCAGGCCAGTAGCACCCACCTGTAATCCCAACCACTCGGGAGGCTGAGGCGTCACAGATTGAAGGCCATCTTGAGTAACTTATTGAGGCCCTGTCTAAAAATAAAAATAGCTGGGTGTGGTGGTGCACTCCCTGCGGCAGGGGGATCTCCATGAACTACAGGCTAGCCTGGGCCACATAGTGAGTTCAAGGCCAGGCTGAACTACATAGCGACCGTGTCCCAAGAAGCATACACACATACATACATAATAAAACTAATGAAAGGGACTAGAGTGTAACACAGTAGCTCCTGGGTTCAATCCCCAGTACTTGAAACAAAAAAGCAAAGCAAAGCAAGGTTCGTGAAGATGCAGCTGCGAGGGCCTGTCACTCAGGTTCGTCCCGTGCAATTCTATTACATTGTGCAAGAGAATGTGTTTAAGTCTCATGTATTTGTTTTAAACATCTAATTGATTTTACTCCATGTCTGTGTTCTGTTTTAATTTTTTAAGTCATCATTATCATTGCTGTTCTGTTTTGTTTTCTGTTGCCATCCCCTTAAAAGTCGATTTATGTACCACACGCCTTGGCGTTCAGGAGACCCCACTCATCAAAGGTAGCGTCCTGCCCCCCCCATTGGACCTCATTGCATGCCTGTCTGTGATTAACGCCGGAGCAGCGGGTCCTCACTAACTGTTCAAAAGTGCACGCAGCCGTAGCAACCAGACTTCCGGTAGCTGCATCCTGAGGGACAGGAAGCTGCTCTTCACTGGCTCGAGTGCATGTGGTCATTTTGCTGCAGTGCCCAGGTGGGGGGCAGAGACACCCCTCTGCGTCTGGGCACCCCAGTGAGGGTACTGCAGGGTAGGTCTGGCTGAGCCACTGGGGCACTGAATGCCGCGACAGTGCTGCCTGTACCTGTCCACTTGAGCTCTCAGTCGGCATGATGAGTCCTGAGCCCTGAGCTGAGTTGGGAACTCTGAAGTCTGGGAAAGTCTCCTTGTTTGGTTTTCTTAGAGACAGTAGTAAACAGATCAGAAGGCCAAGTTCCCACACACCCGGGCCAGACCAGCAGGGGGCACACTGGCTTCCATTCCCCCCACCTGCCCTGTGTTTGTTATGCTACTGCCAGGGGGCCTCTGGCCAGGCCACTTCCTTCCTGCCTCTCTGTGGCAGTGGCCGGTGCCCCTGCAGACCCCAGAGACAGGCAAGGGTCACTTTGCACACACTTCCTTCTTCAGCCTGCATCAGTTAGATTGGTATCGACCAGACAGAAATAGAAGCATCTTTGTTTTCTCTGCCTCAGATGTTAGTTCATAAAAGAAGTTTTTGAATCCCATCATCTGAAGAAAGTGGTTTTTGATACCAAACAAGAAAATAAATGGATCCTGATTTTTCCCCCTTCTTCTTTCTATTTGCCTCAGAAGCAGCGGGCTTAGGAAAGTTTTACACCAGCACTTTTATTCCAGGTGCAGGCTCCCTTAAGCAGAGAAATAAGTGTTCTGATTCATAGGAGACCAGAGTTCCTTCCTCATTTTAGCCTCCTGACCCTCAGGCCCATCAACCTCCCGTCCCTGTCACCAAGAGGAAGTGTCTCACCTTGGGGTCTCTAGGTATACCCTGGGGCATCTGGGCTCCTGCGGGGACAGGGGCCCGTGAGGTTTCAGGCTGAGCTGCAGCCGGGCACTCTGCACACGGTTCAGCTACTGCTGGCTGGGCACCATTTCTCACTTGGGACAGTCCTCCGTGCCCCTGCCGGCCTGACTGAGGAGATCTGTCTTGTTCCCTCCAGCCAAGGACCTACACAGAGGAGGAGCTGAATGCCAAGTTGACCCGGCGTGTGCAGAAGGCGGCTCGGAGGCAGGCCAAGCAAGAGGAGCTCAAGCGGCTGCACCGAGCCCAGGTATGGTCACAGGTGGTGGGACATGGCACTGGGAGGAAAGTCAAGGGGCTGCACCTTCCTGTGCACTGGGTGGCCTCATCCATGCTGAGGGATGGTGAAGAAGCCAAGCAAAGACCCTGTCACCAGAATCACTGCCGGATGCAGCTACAGGGGCCATAAGGAGTGGGCCTTCAGGAGTGCCCTAATCCCTCGGTCTACACCGGTCATTTTGAAGCCACTTATTGGCTTCCTCCTGAGCCTGAGGAAGCAGCAGTGTCCAGAGTCAGTTCTTAGCCTGCCAGCCTCGGGGGACCTGCACCATGTGGGGAGAGGTTGGAGCTGTCTGCAGTCATCAGCCTGCCTTCCACCTTACATCCTATGCTCTCAAAAATTCTTTGACTTGCAGAGAGAGGATTAGAAGAACCTTCTCACAGGTGTAGTAATCTTGTTCTAGAAAGGTCTGCGGTGATAATACCTAGATGTTTCCTGTGGGATTTTACACAGGAGTGGCTGGCCGTGTCCCACATCCATCCTCTGGGTGCTGATAGCAGCAGGCTGGAACCTGCTGTGGGGTCCAGTGCCGGTGATGTGCGGGTCACACTCCAAGGACGTGCCTTACCAGAGGCGCTGCTGATGTCTTCATACAGCTGTATGAAACTCTTCCTCTGAGTTTGTGCAGTGTGGTTTAGTTTTCTTCCCGAGAGCTCAAGAAAAGAGGAAGCTGGGTGCTTACACTGCTCTCTCATGGCAGATCATCCAGCGGCAGCTGGAGCAGGTGGAGGAGAAGCAGAGGCAGCTGGAGGAGAGAGGGGTCGCAGTGGAGAAGGCCCTCCGCGGAGAAGCAGGTACTGTCTGCGTTCTTTGTGAGAAGGTCTATTCCTAGGGAGAGCCCGCCTTCCCCGCCATGCTAGGCTAGTTGTGCACCACCACATCCAAATTCAGCTCGCTCTCCAGCAGGGTTTTCTGGAGTTTCCTGTTAAACACAGAAAAGTGCTTGCATTTGGGACGGCCCTGTCACATGTGGCTAGGGAGCTCTGCTCTCCAATTCCTCCTCCTCCTCCCACACCCATCCTTTTCTCTATGAGAAAATTCCTGGAATGAGGGAGATTGTCCCACAAGGAACCATCACAGAACAGCGGCAAGCAGGTCTCCTCCTCCCCTTGGTTCCTGGGTCCTCACCCAAGTTGCATCCTCCACAGAGCCCACACTGTCTCCTGCAGGGGACCCTGAGTCCGCCCCTAGCGCTCATGGACTATCAGGGTGAGCCCAGGATCAGTACCCCCTAATGGCCATGCCCTCGGAGCGTGGTTGCAGAGGCCAGAAGGACTGTGATGGGCCAGCGCAGGGCAGACAAGGGAAGCTGCTGGGAGGGGGTGGCCTCCATTGTGGCAAAGAGGCCAGCAAGTGCAGTGTCGCTGTTCCTGGGGACCTGTGTGTTTGGGCTCAACGCAGAGCAGGAAAGGGAGTACCGAGTCATCTCAGGGTGCAGCCCGGGGAGCCCTGCTGGTTCCAGACCTTCAGCCACGGGCCAAGCCCACCCTCAGACGTGGAGAGACAGATACTTGTTCAGAAGCATCCAGAGCCTTGTCCAGTCTCTGGATTAGAAACCTCTATCTCTTTATAGAGCATGAGGCCTACAGCTCAGCATTCAGCCTGAAAGGTTGGGATGGAGGGTGGAGCAGTGCTGTGAGGGCAGAAGGCAGCTGGCGCTGATCTCAGGGCTGGCAGGCTCTGTGGACCTGGAGAGGAACCAGCAAGGGACGGCCTAGCAGAGCTGCGTGCTCTTGCTGCCCCGCTGACCGATGGGTGGGCCTCACGGTGTGCACCTGAGCTGAGGTGGCATCATCTGGACGTGTAGGTTGGATGTCCATGTCATACAAAATGGGATCAGGCACAGCAGTAGGTCTCCTTTTTCAGGCCCAGACATGACCTTTGGGTGAAGGGAGGGGCAGGGGAGGAAGATGAGGGTGTGGATGTTCTTGGTTTTGTGGTGTTGGACTTAACCCTTGAGGCCCAGGCCGCCAGGGGACATGCATAAACCTTAGCCATTTGGTATACAGCAAGCGAGAAAGACCCAGATGTATTGCTGCGAGGCAAGAGCTGCCTCCTCTGCCAAGGCGTGGAGACCCACGTCCAGCTAAAAGGACCTCCAGCTCCCCAGAGAACTTGTGCTGTCCCTCACTAGCCTGCGGGCTTCCTTTTCCTGCTCCACATGCTTGGCCCGACCCCTAGGAGTTCACCCTCCAGGACACCCTGTACCCAGGTGCAGCAGACCATGGGCCTGCTCATCTAGCTTTTCTCTTCTTCAGAGAATGCCAGGAGGAGCCCTAAATCCATCATCTCATTGTTTCTTAAGCCTCCTGCACAAGTCACTTCTGCTGTGTCAGGTCTTGCCGTGCACAGAACAACTCCGTAGGTCTATGCATCCGCAGTGGGTTCGAGTCCCCCAAAGGAGGAGGAGGAACCGCCCCTCATTGCTCACAACCCTCTGAGGTTCACGAGTTGCCGTTGGGTTTCTTGTCTTCTGTGATGCACTTGAATGCTCATCACTAGCTGCTGTGAAGCTGGAGTCTGCGACAGTACTTCAGCACCTGTGTAAGAGAAGCTTGTCACTTCCATTGCCACCAGCAGGTCAGGAAACAATGCTACTGAAGCTTGGCCGAGGACGGCCGTGAGTGTAGCTGACGGTGCGTTCAGCCCAGCATAGGCAAGACACTGGGTTCCATTCCTGTGTGCCCCCCAGGCCCCAGGCCCCCTAAAAAAAATTGGCAGAGGATTCTAACCAAAATTACATTTTCATAAATAAGTCCAACCTTAATAAGTCAGTGGTTTTCAAACTTTTTAGTAGCAGAGACCTTCTTACAGAATTAAATTCAATAAAGAAGAAGTACTCCCCCACACACAAACTTTAAAACACAGGATATGGGGGGCCGAGGAGATGGCTCAGTGGAATAAGTGCTTCCCTGGCAAGCACAAGGGCCTGAGTTCAATCCCTGGTTCCGAAAAAAACAAAACCACAGGATATGGTGGAAAGCTATTGACATTAGGCTCAGCATCCAACTCATTCCTGGGCCATGTTCATTCTTAACAACCCACCTGAAAACTCTAGCTCGTGTTAAATGCCATAGATGCAGGGAGCCTAAAAATAAAACCGTAGCTTTTTCCCCTCAATTGGCTCACTGACAAATGCAGCAGTTGTTTATATTCCTTTTAAAGAACCAGTCTCAGACAAGAAGCTGCCACAGAGACTAAACTGAACAACACAGCTGCACCATGTCATGACAAAGGTGGTGTTGGCCTGGGGATCACATGGATAGGTGCTGCTCGGAGGGCCACAGCTCTGCTCCCTGGTCGCTGTGCCTGAGGCCAGGATTTTTTAGAGTTCTGAGCTAGTACACAGAGAGCAGAAGAAACTTGGTTCCCAGCATCTCGTAAAAGCAGGCTTACCTGGCAGCACAAATAAATGCACTGGCCTTTGGGTGGGTTAAAAGTTGTCAAGCACTTGAATGTGACATGTCTTATTCAGGTTTTTAAGGACAAAAGTATTTGTAAATCGGGAGTTCAAGAGACTCCTTTTGAGGACCTGCAGTGTTGCACAGAAGATTGACAACGCCTGTTCTGGTGCGGCTTCTTCCTGTAGGCAAGTTTTTGCCAAAGGATAGAAAGCCGAGTTTGCTGTGTTTCTAAATACGCTTGTGGTAGCCTGTGGTAGATACCCTGTTATTTCCCTATAATGCATTTGGGAAATTCTCGGGACGTAATAATGCCTCCTCCTATGTTAAGAATTCATTTCCTAAACAATTTTTTTTTTTTTTTTTTTTTTTTTGAGACAGGATCTCACAAAATTGCTCTGGTGAGACCCAAACTTACAGTCCTCCTGCCTTAGCCTCCCTTAGTGTTGGGATGACAGGCAGCACCATCTTTGAGGTTAAGTGTGTACATCGGATGCTCCTTTCTCCTTTCTGCCCCCTGCTCCTCTTGTTAGGTTCACTGTGCCTAGCTGGGCCCTGAAGAAGAGTCTTTGCTGGGCATGAAACCTGGGGTCTTCTGGCAAGGCCCACCAGCCCCGTGGCCGAGCTGGCTGGAACCTGCCATCAGTCTCACTTGATGATTGCAGGTTTCTGTCACCATCTGGGGCCTAGACTGTGTCCGTTGCAGATGCTCAGCGTCTGCCAGAGACACAGTCTGATAGGAACCTGTCAAGCTTATTATTCGCTGTTTGTCAAGGGCTTCTATACCTCCAAACCTCAAGGATTAGCTTTAGATCCCACGGCAAGACCAAGGTGTAGGTGATTTCTGGTCCTAGAACACCTGAGAAGCTTTTTTTCTTTCTGAAGCCATCTAATTCGAATTCAAAAGTCCCAGTTCAGCTTTGAGCAGCAGCCATAAAGCCATGGCAGGTCTGCATTCCATTCCATCACGTGTCCGTTCTTGAAGGGGAAGCCCTCATGCTGAACCAAAAGCTGTCTGGACCAGTGCTCAGAGCCTGAGGCTTGGAGAGAGGGCGGTGAGCTGCTAAGTTGCTTTGTGTTTTGTACGTCTTTGCGGTTTTGGGAGAGGACAGCCTGCTCCAGCCCTGGCCCAGGCCCAGGCACAGGCAGGAGAAGCCTGGAGCTTTCTCTGCTGAGCAGCTGAGGACTGAGGTCTGGGAGGGCCTGCAGCAGATCTCCGTGAGCCTCGGAGGCACAGGTAGGGCTGAGAGCTCTGCGCAGGCCCCACTTGCCTGCTTTTTCTAGCAGGACTGGCCAAAGCCAGGGCCTGCACCTCAGAAGACACAGCCATGTTCAGCAGGCTGGCTCTGCAAGGAACGTGCAGTGGGCACCAGCAGGACCCACGCATGCGTTCTGGGAGCTCGGCGCCTGCGCTTAAACCTAAGGATTGGGAGCCGGGCGTGGTAGTACACACCTAGCACTCCCAGCAGTTAGGAAGCTGAGGCAAAAGGATTGTTGTGAGTTTGAGGCCAGCCTGGACTACATAGCAAGACCCTGTCTCACCTAAGGATTAGGATGTTCATGTCTTAGACCTTCAGTCTGTGGCTTCTGATATTCAGAAACTAAGAAAGCAAGTAGCTCCTGATCTGCCCTTGAACTTTCTTACATGCTCACGCAGGTAAGGCTGAGTCCAGCAGGGTTGGAGTTCCCAGCAGTGCCGGTCTCTGACTCAGTGGCCCAAGGTTCCAATAGGGGCTTATGGCACTGGAAGTCAACTTGGTCCCCTGCTTTCCAGTTAATCCCTCTCACAGAGACGTCCATGCTAGCCAGTGTCACGCTCACAGACGCACGCGCACGCTTCCCAGCTTCCTCTTTGCCCTCTTGCTGTGTCTCTGCACATTTCTTAGGCACCATTTCATTGATGGCCTCGGGCATTGGGGAGCAGCAGGGTCGTCTGATCAATAACTCTGCACCAATTCCTTGTTGTAGACTATTGGGGAGAGTCTTATTACAGTGACCTCATCGACTTGCACCTGGGTGGTATGTATGGCAGCAGCCCCCGCTGGCACCCTGTCCCTCCCCTGTTCCCATCCTCCCTCCCTCCTTCCCAGCCCCTGCTCACAACAACAAGGAGAAATCTACCTGATAACCAGATGGCGAAAGCAAAAACCCTTTTCCAGACCCAGTGGTAGAGCACTTGCCTAGAATGCCTAAGGCCCTGGGTTCAAAGCCCAGCATTAAAATATAAAAAACAACACATTAGAACTTCTCTGCTACCCTGTACTCCAGAGGGAAGAACAAAATAAATTACTGCCAGGGTTTTTCTGATTTCTTTTTTAGTAAAGATTTATAGCCGGGGGACTGGGGAGATGGCTCAGTGGAATAAGCGCTACCCTGGCAAGCACAAGGGCCTGAGTTCAATCCCCAGTTCCACCAAAAAAAAAAAAAATTATAGCCGGACATGGTGGTGCATGCCTGTTATCCCATGACTTGGGAGGCTGAGGCGGGATGGCCATGAATTCAAGGCCAGCCTGGACTACATAGTGAGACTTTGTCTCAAAAAACCAAAAATAGAATAAGCTTTTATGCAGTCCACCCCATCCACTTTGCTCTGCATCCTGTTCCACGTACAGAGTTGGGTGGTTCACAGCCCTACGCGCACACTCAATCGGGTCCAACCTGGCCTTCGGCCAGAGCCTCAGCCGTCGGCACGCAGGGATCCTGTCCGTCTAGAAGCTCCCTTCCTGCCAGGCGCAGTGGGGGCGCACATGGGAGCACTGGCCCCTTGTGCATAGGACCCGGCTTCCTTCCCCAGCACCCAAAAATGAAAGAAGCAAGTATGAGGCCCACCACCTCGACTGGCCCAACAAGGCATGCTCACATTTCCATTACAAGAGCCCAGCGTGCGCAGGTGTGGGCTGAGAGATGCCTGCGCTCATGTCCCTCCTCCTGGGACTTACTCTGTAAGCCACGAGCCCAAGGTGGCTCTCACAGTGTGGTCTCTGCACCAGAGCTGCAGTCCCTGGGGCATGGGGCACATAGATCTCAGACCTGCCGAATCAGAACCTCTGCCCAGTGGGCCTGGTATCTGTTTAACACACTTCCCTGGGCATCTTGCTGCCTGCTAAAGCGGAAGAACCAACAGCTGAAAGGAGCTCCGTGTGTTCACTGTCTCCCGAAACATAGCGAGCATTTGTCCTGGCTTGGCTGAGTGACCTGCCCATGTGTCTTGTCTCTAGACCTTGGGCGATTTTCTTCCAAAAAGCTGCCATGTAGCAAGAGAAATGCCAAGCAGCTGATGTGAGGGGCTCCCTGTCCCGGATCAGCCAAGCTCACCTGTTCCTCTCCTTGAAGGTGCCATGTTTAAAATGGTTTGAAAACAGAAGCACTGATAAAGAATTCTTTCATGTTTTTACCCTGACCCCTTTCTTTTGAGAGAGTCACATAATGGTCCGGTTGATTTAAAAACCAAAACCTGAGCTGGGGATGCAGCTCAGTGGTGCAGGACTTGCTTAGCCCAAGTTAGGTTCCCAGCACCCCCACCCCACCCCCAAAAGCCACCAAACCAATCATTCTGATTCCTACTCTAGGACAGTGCCATAGCGGTAGAGTACCTGTATTTCTCAGGGACCCATGGCTCTTAGGATGGATGGGAGGGTGTGCTCTGTGCTGTCTGCACCACAATCCCACGCTACTGGGGACTCTGCGTGGGATACTTCATTGTCCCCAGAGCTCCTGAGAGGCTTCCACCCTCGAGGCCATTGACTGAAAAAGGGCTGGTGCTTCCACCCCGTAACTGACCCACCCACCTAATGCCCTGACTCCCTCTGCCTCCCCCTAACATCTCCCGGGGAACCTGGATGTCATGTCTAAGTGGCCTTCAGTATGTGGAAAGATACATTTACATTTAAAGCCTTGGCAGGCAGAGCCATCAAAAACTCACTTCTTCGCACACGTATTCACTGGCCCCCAGCTCCCAGCGCTGGCTGTGGCCACCCCACCTGTCCACATGTGTCTCGTCTTGTGTTCTGTACCCTGCTGCTCAGGCAGGAAAACGTTTTCACTTCCCTGGCACTGGACACCAGCTTCCAACTCTTTGGCTTTGGAATGCCAGTAGATTCCTGGGTACAAACGAAATAAGTAGGAAGACAATTCAGGATGTCTTCCAAGTGGTAAAATATCCCCGTCACGCTCTTGGACCCCACCTGCTGCTTTTCACCGTGGCCTCTCCACTTCCCCTTCTGGCAGCCACTCTGGCGTGTACCTGCGGTGATTCTTATTGTGGGTTCTGCTCAGCAGAGGGGCAGCTGTTGCTTCCCTACTGATGAATCCTGCAAGAGGTGGCTCCAAAGGGAGCTGCTTGTGTCCTCCAGGCAAAGGGCAGGAGTCGCCGGGCCACAGGAGGAAGACGTGGATGCCGCGGTCTCACAGACCCCTGTTGAGAGTCAGCTGATGTTTTCTTCTTGGGATGCCTGATAATGTTCACTATTTGAGGAGGAAAAATATGTTCCTGCCTGAAATGTGGACCCTCGTTGCTCCTCTGCCCCTGCCTTCTAGAAAGGCCACAGAGAAACCCTTTTCTGGCCACAGCCTCACTCTTATTTCACTTGTAACGGAGCTCCAAGCAGTAGACAGAGTATTGGGAATTCCGTGTCCTGCTCAGAGGACTGCAGACGCTGATCCCAGCCCAGAGCGCTTTATCCCACCCTGGGGCTTCTTCCGTCCAGGGTGCGAGCGGCTCCCATCTCTTGGGGCTGAACAGCAGCTCAGCCATGGAGCTTCGCCTGTATGCACCGCTGGGGTCTGTTCCCACACCAAAGTTTAAGCCAGAGAGTATAAAGAGTAAAGATTTCACTTCCTCGAATAACTGGGCCTTGTGATTAAAAGGAAACTATTTAAAGGACATGTAATGAATGCCCTTTGGGCCAGAAAGGAGGGTCCCAGGGGGCCACTCCCCCTCTTCTACAGCCAGGACCACCTTGGTCCATTGCTCCAGTGCAGGCAGATGACTGGGGATCTCTAGAAAACTTAGATTAAAAATATACACCCCTAGCTGAAGCTTGATGGGTCCTCCGCTCTTGATTGGTCTGTCTGAAAGAGAAATGAAGGACTTAGAAATGTAGTGGGAAGGGCTGGAAAATGTGCGGTCATGGCCCCTACCCACCTTGTCAGCAGCTGTCTGCCCAGTCTGTTTGCTTCCCTGGACTTGATGTTGGTAGATTTTGTTTTGTTTTTGAGACAGGGTTTCACTGTGCAGTTCAGACTGGCCTTGAGCTCACTTTGTAGCCCAGGCTGGCCTCAAACTCACAATGATCCTCCTGCCTCAGCCTCCCAGGTGCTGGGATTCCAGGCTTGCGCCACCCCACCTGGCTGATGTTGGTAGATTTCTGCTTGTCTGCTCAGGCTGAGGGTTAGCCTGGCTCTGCCTTTGCTTAGGAACTTTGAAATGCTCAGGAATCCCCAGCATTCCTCTGTGTGTGTGTGTGTGTGTGTGTGTGTGTGTGTGTGTGTGTTGGGTCTCAACTCTTACGTGCATTTGTGTGTGGTTTTTTGTTTCTGTCTTCCCCTACCCCCAGTCCAGGGACTGATTCTGTCCTGAACTTCTGCGGCACGAGGTATCTACCTAGCCCTGTCACCTGTGTGTAGACGGGGCCTGCCAGGCCTCAGCCTGACGGTCACAGTGCTGCTCACCACCCCACTGCCTTGCAGACACCCACCTAGGCTGCTGCGTTTGTCACGGCCCTGGGGTTTGGACTTGGTCTCAGGCTTGCCGCCTTCCACCTCCCACCAAGGCATGACCTTAGTACTGACCAAGTACGTGGCTGCTCGAGTTGAGAGTGAAAATAATTGAGCATAGCCTTAGTCGAAGAGATTTTGTCGCTTTCCTTTTATGTCAGACTACTAGCCCAGACAAGACGATTGTCAGTGAAGCCAGGTGCAGTGGCTCACGCCTGTAATCCCACCACTCAGGAGGCTGAGGCAGGAGGATCACTGCAAGTTCAAGGCCAGCCTGGGCTATGTAGTGAGGTCAAGGCCAGTTGGAGCTATATAACAAGACCCTGCTAAAAAAAAAAGGATTCGATGAGGTGGTAATGTCTAGCTTCCAAAAGGATAATATTCTATGATGTTTGCAAGCTTACAACTTGGAACTCTGTACCCAAGAAACACAGTGATAGCTTCCGGCTCGGCTGCTAGCAGCCATCTTCCTCAGTAGGTTTTAGTGGACGATCTTAGGGAAGCGCCACTCGCCGGGCTGGCACTTCTGGGATCGAGACGTCCCCTGGCAGGCCTTGGACCACTAATCCCGTCACAGTGGCTCCTTGAGTAAGGGAGTTGGGAGCTTAAGTAGAGATGAGGCTCACACTGGGACTCGTTCTGCCTGGTGTCCCCTTTGTCCAGGAGCCCCTGAGACTGGTCTGTTTCCTTCTATAGCCACCCTCAGCTTTTGCTTCCATCCATGCTTTGGCTCTTGAGAAAAGTGGGTTCAGGCGTGGTGGCACACCCCTGTAATCCCAGCACTCAGGAGGCAGAGGCAGGAGGATTGCTGCAAGTTCAAGGCCAGCCTGGGCTACACAGTGAATTCAAGGCCATCCTGAACTGCATAATGAAACCCTGTCTCAAAGACAAGAAAAGAAAAAATACAGCTGGGGCTGGTGGGAGGCCAGCAGAGGCCTTTCCCCAGACGTGCACCACAAACTTAAATCAGTAGTCTCTACCTGGTCCGTGCAGTAAGCCCAGGACTTAAGGTGACTGTAGTTGTTTCTGATGTTAGCGCAAGCGCAGATGCCATGGGTCTGGTGTTCCCAAGATCAATGAACTGAAAAGGGCAGAGCTGAGGGCTGACTGCCCTCAACTCGCGCTAGGCCTGGGCCTTGGTCTCGACCAGGACAGGCTTCAGTGCTGGTAAGGAAAGCGTGAGCTCGCTCTGCTCTCGGCCTCAGGGGAGGCTCCTGTACATTCCACAGCAGCATCCCATCCGGTCTCAATGACTTGGGCGTTGGCTTAGTTGCTTGTTTTTTCCAACTAGGAGTGTTTTGTTTGATGGTCGGGAAGGTGAAGAGGGAGCCTGCAGTGCATTAGGCTGAAATCTCCACGCTTCCTTTAGGGGGAAGTGGGGGAAGACAGAGATACAGAAAAGAAGTCATGTGAGGGGCCAAGGTTATAGCTCAGCATCAGAGTGCTTGCCTAACGTGCTGAAGGGCCTAGATTCCATCCAGGCAGTAAAAGAAAAAGAGGGTGGCAGCACTTACGAGGCTGAGGCAAGAGGATCGCCTTGAGTTCAAGGCTAGCCTGGGCTACCTAGCAAGAGCCTGTCTCAAAAAAAAAAGAAAGAAAAGAGAGAGAGAGGACAGACAGGCAAGAAAATCAGAAGGAAGGAAAGACAGAGAAAGAGTAAGTAGAGAAACAGGGACCCCCTTGGACTCTTCTGTCCCTGCCAGCCTTTCCACCACAGGCTGGGTCCTGGCAGCCCCAGGTGAGGACAGCAGGGCCTAGAGAGTGAGCTGTCTAGGCAGGGCACAGGCAGGGAGGATGTGTGACGAGCACCCTCAGTTTGGGAGGAAATCAGAGTCAGGTCCTGCCCTCCCGCTGTCCAGCGGGGCCTCCCAAGAGCCTGGGGAGCAGGGGCTGGGCACCTCCCTTCCTGGCCTGGCACTCCAGTGGGTTCTTCTCCAGCCACAGCAGGCTTTGGAGAAGGCAGGCTCTTAGTTCATGGAAGGGAAGGGAGATTTGGAGCTTGTTCAGGCTCTGCTTCCGGTTCACTCCTGTGCGCCTCTGTTCCTCACGGAGAGACAGAGGCGATGCTGCGCAGGCGCTGCATCCTGGGCCAGAGCAGAGCCGTCTCTCCTCCCACTGGGGGCGGTGCAGCACACAGCGCTCCACGATGGTGCTCTGCTGCTCTCAGAATGGAGTGACACGCATCACTAACACCAGATGTCCAGGTGGCGGCCACTGCGAATGGCCAGTGCTGGTCCCACTCCAAAGAACGCAGTCCTGCCCGAGAAGAGGCTTAGCTCGTGGCCAGGTGTGGACGGACAAGTAAGCTCGGGAGTGGAAGGCAGGCAGGGCCCTGAGAGAGGGGCGCTACTAGGAAAGAGCCTCGCCCAGGACCAAGTTCCGGGGAGCGCAGAAGAGCGGAGACTGCAGACATGTTCGGGAAAGTGATAAACAAGGTACCAGTAGGAAGATGCAGGAACCCGTTACCCTTAAATTTAAATTTTTAGGCTTAACAGCAAGCTTAACAACATCTCTGCTCTTCTGACTAGTGGACCAGAGCGTCTGTTTTTCACATCTCCATAAAAGGCAAAGAAATTATCATCCAAGCCAGAGCCCTGCGCCTGGCTCGCGTGTGCCTTTCAGATACCGGGCTGGTGTGGAACTCCCCGCGCAAGCACTTGCACTCGCCCCTTCTCTCGGTGCTCTTGCTGATCATAACTGTGCACATGTAATACGGAGGTCTCGGAGCTAGCCAAGAAAGTAGGGCTGGGGGCGTGACTCGGGCAGAGCGCGCCCTGGGCACACGCAAGGCCCGGGGTTCAGTCTGCAGTGCCACCAAAAGAGAGAGAAAGGGAGGAAGGGGGGAGAGAGAGAGAGAGAGAGAGAGAGAGAGAGAGAGAGAGAGAGAGAGAGAGAACACAAGCCTTGTGGCTCCCTCCTGTCCACATCGCAGAGGGCTCCTCCTTCCGGCTTGTCACACACTTCTTCTGGTCTGTTGTTAGGATAAGGCCTTTCTTTTCTTTCTTTCTAACTCTTGCTTTGCCTGATAGCTATCCTTCTCGTTCTACTTCCTAATTTCTCAGGGTTGTGCTCTCTGAAAGCGTGCTGAGTATTAGTAGGTGACAGGACTGTGGTCTGCATAAAAGGAAAGAAAGGCTGCGTCTCGTGGTGTTCAGAAGCGGGAGCACGCGCAGCACACACGCAGGCTCCTGCTTGGTTTTGAATGAACACTGGTTGTATGCCATGTCTCTGTCCCTTGCTGGTGACCATCGCGTGTGACATCAGTCTCACCAAGCAGCAGGGGTTGTTTGTTGTTGTTGTATTCAGGCAGACTGTGCACTCTGACACCAAGAAGGCCAATGGGAGGTCAGCTGGAAGGCGCGACAGTTTTTGAGGGAAGAAACCTCTGTGCCCTGCGCCCAGGCCTCAGCCAGCCCAAGTCATGTCCCCCGAGGACACTGGCTGTGTCAAACACTTCACCCGTGCGGTGGCTTTCGTTTCCAGGTCATAGGGAGGATCGAGTTTGCTGTGCGCACAGTACTGCGGGAGCGGGGAAGGGCCTAGGAGAGCACAAGGCTCGTGCCTTCGTCCCCTGCAGAGTGCAGTGGCCTCTGCAGTGGCGTCAGTCTGGCCTCCTGTTGACCCAGGCCTGTTCTATCCCGAGCCACCCCCTCAGCTCTGGCCTGTTTCCTGGGCTCCACTGTCTCCATGTGTGCTCCTTGGTTCTGTGATGGTCCCTTGCTCAGCTCCTCTCCCTGTTCCTCGAGTAGCCATCGGGTCTCCCCAAGGTCTGGAGATGTCTCTATACACTGTCTCCTCTCGGTTGTCCCACCCCCACTTTACCGGCGTCGTGACTGTGAGTTGTCAGCGTGTCCTGTCAGCTCGCCTCTGCTTGGTCTTGCCGTCCACAATGTGACAGCGTCCCCCTGCTGTGACATTGGATCCCTCCCCAGGATAGAAGGGCCAGGAAGAAAGGAGGTGGCTGTCACACGGGAGGGGTAGTGATGCTGGCTGGTGGAGTCTTCTCTCTGTGTGTGTGCATTTCCCCCACACAGTCGTGGGGCAGTCGGAAGTGTTGCACACATCAGAGCCCAATGGCCCATCTCTAGACGAGGGTGCTGCCTCCACAGACTGAGTTCCTGTCCGTGGGCACCGTGGCCAAGGGTGACAGCACCTCCTGGCCTGTAGACTCATCCCCAGATAGTTTATCCTCAAGCACAGGTGCCTGGGATGACATCTGAGATGTTTCACTTAGGTTTGGTTGGTGACCTCAGATTACCACCTGCACACCTAGAAGCAACGTTGACCACATAGTACAGTCTGTTCCACAAGGTAGGCAGGCCACCTGGGGGTTGTGGGTGTTTTTGAGGAGGAAGCCCAGCAGCTGAGGCCTCAGTTACCCAGACATCACCACCCTCCTAGTAAGGGCAGGAGGGAGGTGTGGCCCCACTTGGCCCAAGCCACTGGGGTGTGACGGGAACATGGGTGTCTTTAGAGGAATAATCCACCATCCCATTGTGCCACATGCCCACGTCACGTCCACTGCCCTTACCAGGGCCTGCTCTGTTCAGTTCCCGTGCTAAAAAAAAAAAAAAAAAAAAAAAAAAAAAAAAAGGACTTAATTCATTTGTAGACTTTGTTTCCCCTGTTTCTGCTTCTCCATTTCTTGTATTTTTTGCTTTTCCTCCTGTTGTTCCTTTCTCACCTTTTCTGCTTTTTGTCCTCTGCTTGTTTTTTATTTCACCTTCTCCCTGTCCCTCTCCACATCCAAATTCCTCCTCCTCCACCACCTCCTCTTTTTTTCTCTTTCTTTTTTGTCCTTCTCCATTTCTTCCTCTCCTCTTCCTTGTTTGGTCCTTTTTGAAGTTGAGCCCAGTGGCGGGACTCCACGGCGTAGACCTCTCTCCTTCTGCCCTTGCTGTGTCCAGGAAGGTAACGTAACCTCGTCCCCCGCATCCCCACCACCTCGGTGGGGTCGTGGCCACATTAGTCCCACAGGGAGCCAAAGCCCAATCGTTGCTCCTTCCTTCTCTGACACATGACAGTCCTTTCCAGAATGTTCCGAGTATGTGGCAGTTTCTTACAAGGCACAGTATCCCTTTGACAGTCGCAAGGGTGTTTGGGTACAGAGGGCAGCCGAGGCCTCCAGGCCTGGCATCTAGAGGCTGCAGACCGCCCCGTGTAGGCCTGCACCCACAGCCGGGACCTGTACGCCTCAAGTCCACCAGATGGGCCAGGGCCCCTGGGGAGGACCTCCCACCGGGACAGCGATTTGTACTGACAGAGTCAAGGAATACTGTCCTTACAAAGACTGGTCTACACAAGCGCCCCAAGTTCTTTATCAACACAACCACGAGAAGCAAACTTTTCTACCTCGTGTCTTGCTGAGTGTGTTTTGTTTTGTTTTGTTTTGTTTTGAAGTTTGTCTGGTTTGAAGTCTGTTGTGGTGATAAGATTGTCTCTGACAAGGCATGTGGAAGGGGGCCGGGGGCGTGTGGCCATGACTAACCCTCGCTAACCTCCTCCTCTGCTCTCCATGGCTCTCACATTGACCTCACCCACCCCACCACATCCCTACTCCTCGCTGTGGCCGAGCACCGCCATGGTTCATGAGCGGCGTTCAGATGGGGAGGGCCACCCTACACGGGGGCGGGGGGTGGGCAGGGAGTAGGAGGGCGAGACCCCGAGCAGCTTGCATGCCTCGGGCTCCATCCTCATGGCCACGTGGGCACACTGTGCAGAGACGCTGGGAAGGAATGCGTGGAACTGAGCCAGGACCCAAGTCCATTGGGTTGGGTGGGGAGAGCCCAGGCCCCAGACGCACAGGCAAGCACTCCCTGCACAGGACAGGCTCCACAGGCTGGGCCCTGTCCCCAAGAGTAGGGCGTGGGCGGGCCACCCCCTCGGAGCAGCACTGCATGTGCAGAAACTAACTCTTGCTTGTGTGCACACCAGACATTTCTGCCTCTCCAGATGTGGCCACCAACTAAAAGCTCACTGGCTCAGGCCTCGCATAGTGAGCAGACAGCTCCACAGGAGCTTTGACTTTGCCTGCTGTGCACAAGGGTCGGGTGGCCAAGCACAGGCTGGAGTGAGGGGCTGCCACCTCAGAAGGCCCCTGCCCCAGGATGTAGGCCGACGGGCTCCTCGGGAAACGGAAGGGACTTGGAGAGATGGTCCGTCCCATCACCTCCTAACCAAGGCCTGGGGCTGGGCTTCAGGAAATATATGAACACCCCAGAATTCTTTGTAAAATTCTCTGACATCAGGTTGGGGGTGCAGCCAGTGGTCAGCACTTACCTAAGTTGCACAAAGCCCTGAGTTCTGTCCCTAGACCATGAATAAATAAATAAAGTACACATAAGCATTTTATTTATTTATTTATTTATTTATTTATTTATTTATTTATTGTCTTTTTGAGACAGGGTCTCGCTATGCAGCTCAGGCTGGCTTTGAGCCCACTTTGTAGCTCAGGCTAATCTCAAAACTCATGACGATCCTCCTGCCTCAGCCTCCTGAGTGCTGGGATTACAGGTGTGTGCCACCACACCTGGCCTCACATAAGCATTTTTCTAGGAAGAATCCTTAGCTTTTTTGTCATACTCTGAACAGTCTGTAATCCAAATATATTAAAGAGCCACTGACTGTCTGTCAGCCAGAGCCACGCATTGCCCCAGGCGTCTTCATGCTCCAGGGAAGGAGTTTTGGCTCCTCCTGGGTAGTTTGTTCCCTGCAAAGTGCTTCCTCCTCCCGCTGCAGTTAAGCACGGGTCCAGCCACTCCTGCTGGAAACTCGGGGCCCAGCCAACCATGTGTCAGTTCAGGGCAGCCGGAGTGAGCTCCTGCCGAGGCGCCAGCACTGCTTCTGAACAAGGCATGGTCACCTCCTCTTCCAGGGCCCGTGGCGAGAAGGCTGGTCGCTACCCAGGGTGCCCTGCTCCTGCCACGCAGGACCCCTTAGCTTGTTCATCAGGAACCTGGCAGGCACATGTTAAGAAGTGGCATCTCCCTGCCAGGCCCATGTGGTAGCGCAGGTCTGTGTTCCCAGCTGTGTGGACACTGAAGCAAGAGTTCGAGCCTAGCCTGGGCTGTTTAGGGAGAGCCTGTCTAAAGTAAAAGGGGCTGGGGCTGTGGTTCAGTGGCAGACACCCCTGGGTCCAATCCCTAGGACCACAGTGGGGGAATGATGGTGTCTCCTGGTCCCAACATAAAGCAATGATGAGTTATTACAAGCAGTGACCCAGAGGTGAAACTGGGTTAAATAAGTGTAAAAGAACAAAGTGTTAAGGCTGAATATGCAACTCAGTGGGAGAAGACTTGCCTTGCATCTAGTGCTCAGGAGACCTTGGTTTTGACCAACAGCATAGGAAAAAAAAAAAAAAAGAATTTTCAGTTTACATTTGCCCTGCTCATTAGACTGGTTTTCTCAAAGGACACTTAGTACATAGCAAGTGCCAGGGATAAGTATGAAATGGATGAAGAATGTAGGCGGGGTTGGTGGCAGCAGAGCAGCTTGGAGCATGCCGGAAGAAAGCCACTGAGCAGGAAGGTGGCAGCAAGCCTGTGGGGAAGAACAGTGACCACCGGCCAGGGTTCCTGTGGGGCGAGGGCAGGGCTGCAGGGCAGATAGAAGGCCTGTGCTCCGATAGACCCCAGGGAGGCAAGGGCAGGGCTGTCGTTCTCTGCCCGCTCCCGAAGGTGGTAGGCAAACTTTGGGCCTGGCTTGGGAGTGTTCCGGCAGCATCTCGCTCGGCTCTCTTTGCACATTTGCCCCAGTGTGATGGCTCCCTCTGGGCTGGGCGGGCAGAACCGGGTCCTGCGGCCTGACATTCGGTCTCTCTTGGCAGGCATGGGCAAGAAGGATGACCCCAAGCTGATGCAGGAGTGGTTCAAGCTGGTGCAAGAGAAAAATGCCATGGTGCGCTACGAGTCGGAGCTCATGATTTTGTGAGTAGTCTGAAGTTAGGGGCCCCAGCTCCGGGGGGACCGCAGCACTAGGCCTGCTCAAGCCCGGAGCCACTGAGGTGTGGGAGTCACTGTCACTGTCTCCCTCCTGTCTCAGTGCCCGGGAGCTGGAGCTGGAGGACCGGCAGAGCCGACTGCAGCAAGAACTGCGTGAGCGCATGGCCGTGGAAGGTAAGCGTAGGCGGGCCACCTGTGGCCGGGTGGCTGCCACTTCCCGGGCTGCCCACCCCATGCCTTTGGCTGCTCTTTTAGATCACCTGAAGACAGAGGACGAGTTGTCAGAGGAGAAGAAGATCCTGAACGAGATGCTGGAGGTGGTAGAGCAGAGAGACTCCCTGGTGGCCCTCCTGGAAGAGCAGCGGCTCCGGGAAAAAGAGGAGGACAAGGACCTGGAGGCCGCCATGCTGTCGAAGGGCTTCAGCCTGAACTGGTCCTGAGCTCCCGCAGGCCCACTGGCTTGTGTGTTGGCGCCTGCCTGCCAGCCTCTCCCAGCCCCCCAGAGTTGGAGCCAACATCCGAGGAGATGGGCGCTGCCTGGGAATCCACTTCAGGGCCAGGTTCTGTGGGCAAGCCCGAGGCTCCAGAGATTACCGGAGGAGATGACCTTCCGCCTCCTGGGAAGAGGCCCACGGGAATTCACGCTTGCGAGGGGACGGCACAGTCCTGAGGCTGCAGCCTGGTGCCCCTTCCTTTTGCTGGCACAGTTGGTGAGGGAGGAAGCTGTTCTCTCTCTTTGAAGCCACCACAGCCACGGGGCGCACTCCACGGAGCAGTGCAGCTGTTGTCTTCACACTTCCTGAAGTACCACCAAAGAAAGGAAAAGACACCCCGCAAAGCAGGTCACAGACAGAGACCCGCAGGAGGGCCAAGGCCGCCGGGGCAGTGCCCAAGCCAGCATCGCAGCGGAAGCCGATGCTGGCTCCAAATCCATTCTGCAGCTTCGGAGGATGCAGGAGGGGTCAGCCCCACCCTCCCACACACTGGCCCTCGAGTGGCCAAAGCCCCAGGCCTCAGCTCTCACTGGCCGTAGCCTGAGGCCTGTGGATTGCTGCATTTTGCTTTTAGTTCACAACCATTTTGACACTGGAAAGTACTGGGTTTGAGGGCTGGGGAGGCCCCACTCGTCGAGCCCCCTGCTGACAGGCACTGTCGTTGTTCAGCGCTTCCCACGGGCAGGAGCTTCCGTTCTGCCTGGGAGTTCTTCCTGCATTTGCACATTGAAAAGAAGCTGACAACTTGGCACGATGCTCAGCCACTTCGGACCCTTTTTGGCAATTAACTTATTTTTTTAATACTTGAAAAGAAGCAACTTCATTTTTGTATCCTTGCTAGAGACACTGATCACCTGGCACCTGCGTGTAGGAGTGACAGAGAGGTCTCTGCGACGTCCCCCAAGAGTCTGATTGGAGACTGAACACTCGTTACATGCATCTATTTATTAGCTTCTTTGTAGTGTTACTGACCTGGTTGGCGTCAGAGAGCAGCTCAAGGCCCTCTGGACCCTTGTTCACAGCTTTCCTGTTCCTTCCAGTAACTGTCACCTGCCCCCGCCCCCGCCCCCCCAGCCTGCCCTTGCTGTGGCACTGGGCTTCTACATCAAAGATGCATCTCAGTGCTGCCGGGGAAAAGCTGAGAGGCAGAGATGCCACTCTGTGCTCTCCCTTTGGGATGTTTCTCTTGGTTTTGGTGCCAGGGTGCCACCTCCCTCTGCAGGTATGTTCAAGCTGGGGCGTAAGCCTCCTTGGGCTGGCGAGACCATGAAGGCTGGGACCACGGACCTGGTGTGGCCTAAGGGCCAGCGAGACTGGAGCACAGGCACTGGGACTTAAGCTGCTCCAAGGCAAACAGCGACACTGGCCCTCTGTTCTGTCCTCGTACTAGGGTCTGGGGCCGCAAGGGCTAGCAGGCACTGTGTAACCACTGCACATGCCAAACTGCTCGTTCTTGTGGCTCAGCCAGAGACTAGCTGGACACAGCTCGCCCAGAACACTGAGGAAGCAGGGTCGGAGCAGAGGGATCACCCAGTGTCAGTGCTAGGCCCATCCAGGAGAGGGCATTGCGGCCACTCCATGTGGGATGGGCAGGGGGCTGCGCTGACCTTGGTTTGCACGGAACCACACTGTGCCTCAACTTCATTCATCCAACTACAAAGGCGCCAAGAACCTGTCTTCTTCTTCACTGTGTCTACATGCTGCCATCTGTCCTTGGGGACCCAAATGTCCTACAGCCACCGCAGCTTGGGCCTCCGTATCCTGATGGCCATCGAGGCAGTCTCCACATGTGTTCAGGGCATATTTTCCATTCCATCTTCCAACCTGTGTCCCCAATAACCATCAGACTGGAGACAGGACCTTCATTGCCCATGTGGCCTTTTCCCCTACTCTCTTGTCTCCAGCTGCAAGCCCAGCAGAATTGGCTCTGGCCCCTTTGTCCTACTAACCCTGGAAGAAAAAAGCAGTTTCCAGAGTGGCCGCAGCAACAGTGTCGTGCTTCCGGGGGCCTCGCGTTGCAGGACGCCAGGCTTCCTCAGCCTCCTGCTGCTGCCCAGTCCCGGCCACCTTGACGCCGCTGCATCCTTCCGAAGCACATGCTGCTGCCTATGCCCAGTTTCAAGGGGGCCAAAGACCCCAGAGAGGCCTCACGAATCCACCAGCCAGCCACGTGTCCCCCAGCTGTCACTCACAGCGGTATTAGGACTTCAGGTTCTCAGAGAGCACTTTTTCTTTTTAAAGCTCCGAGTTTGTAGCCACTAGTTGTCTGGAGCGTGCTGGGGACTTGCTGCGTGGATTGTTTTCTATCTCTGGAGATGCATGCAGTCGAGCCAGGTCTCCCTCCCAAGATTTAAGATGTTCCCTGAAGGCAGGGAAGCGGAGTCTGTACACACAAAAAAGCCAGAGTCCTTTGGAGGGACCCCAGACACAAGGCCGAGCATCCCCTGGGGACCCCACTTCTGCACCCCAACCTGAGGCCAACAGGCAGCTCCGTGTGAGAGTCTAACTCTGCTCAGTCCATACCTTTGGGCTTTGCCCCCACCACCCTCCTCAAGCTGATTTTGACCAGCGGTGGAAGGAGAGTTTGGTAAAAGCTTAGGGTCGACTGATGTAGCTCGGTGGTAGCGCGTGCGTAGCATGTGCAGGGCACTGGGTTCCATCCCAACACTGAAGAACAGGAAGCTGGGAGCGTCTGACCACCTGACACGAAGGAGAATGGTCCATTTTATGCGCAATAAAATTTTTAAAAAATACAGAGTGTATTTCTTTAGTCATTTTTCTGTACCTGGTAGTGAGCTGGGACCCAGGTCTATAAATAGGCAGTAGCCACCGAAGTGGTGGGTCCAGCCAGCGTGTGGATGTATGAAGGTGGTTCAAAACCATGGCTTTTTTGTTTTTTAGTTTTTCCTTTTTTCTCAGTCTTCTATGTTACCCTGACTCATCTGCTGCCTTTTTAGAAACTGCCTAAGGCAACCCTGGCCAGCTGTTCTTCTTTACTGCAGGCCTCTTCCCAGGAACTTTCCAGGACTCTCCCGAGTCACGGCACACTGACCTCTTGGGCACTGGGAGCATCGCAGATTTTGGACTTGAAGAAGTGAGGAACAGCAGCAGGAGCCTAGAGCCAGCTGAGGGCCCTGCTGCAGAGGCCAGAGCCAGAGCCTGCTGCCTGTGTTACAGCTATTCCAGAAGGGACACCTGACCAGGACCAGTGCGACAAGTAGGGCCAGAGAGAAGGGAGCAGAATATTACAACCAGTGCAGAGGGAACATGTCAAGGAAATGGGTTTGACCACAGGTCACAGCAAATGCCAGGTGGCTGGAAATGGTGGTGATTGTTCTGGGCAGGCAGCCAGCAAGGCAGCCCAGGGAGCTCTCTCTTCCTCTCAGGAAACCGTTCTGACTCATGGCTTCACGACCCTGAGCCTGAATCCTTCCAGAGTCTCTTAAGCATCACCTTCAGAAGTGGAGAGGGGAGCCGGGGATGATGGTACATGCCTGTGATCCCAGTACTCTTCGAGGCTGAGGCAGGAGGATCGCAAGTTCAAGTCCAGCCTGGGCAGCTGGGATACTTAGTGAGATCCTGCTGCAAAGTAAAATGAGGTGGAGCCATAGCTCAGTACAGAGACCTTGAGTTTAGTCCCTAATACTACAAAAAAAAAAAAAGAAAGAAAGAAAGAAACTAGAGAAAATGTGCTATCTATCATTTCCTTACCGGCCCACTTAGCTGCACCCTCATTTGTGTGCCCTGCCCTGATGCTACCATACACACACACACACACACACACACACACACACGCACGTGCACACACACACCCATGAGGGAAGAAGCCGTGGTCTCGGGTGGATGACGCTACCTGCACACCCCCTGGCTGGAGCCTCCCCACGGTGGTGAGCCCAGACCCCCTCCAGGACCTCCCCACAGCCTGCTGCCGCTGAGCCTCACCTGCAGCAGTTCTTGGCCGCCCCCATCCTTGTGTCCTCTACGCTAAGGTCTCTTTGCAGCTGGGGTATCAGTGGAAAGCTGGAGTCCCAGCCTCTGTGGGTGGACACCTGTGCCGCTGCCCCAGCCTCAGAGGCCACCTGTCACACACGCAGCATGAGGAAAGACTGCCCAGGACAACTTTGGCATGTAGCACCCCTCTGTCTGTGGACTCGCAGCCTTTCTGTCTCTCAAGCATGAAGTCAGTCTTTGGACCCCGGCGGGCCAGTTGTGGAAGGGGTGGAGGCCTAGGGCCAGGCCACAGCGGGATGGAAGTGCTCCCTGGATAGTAAAGAGCGTGGCTGCGGACCACCAGGCACGGCAGCTGCAGACCTGGGGCAGGGTCTTTTACAAGTAACGGGGATGCAAGACGAGGCAGGGTCAATGGCAGCCGTGCCTGCCTACAGGAGAGACGAGCAAGCGAGTGGGGTGAGGTGAGCAGACGGGAGCACCAGGCGCCTCAGTCACCATCAGTGCCTCGCTCCCCCGGCCGTGGGGCTGTGACCAACCGCAGCATCTACGGAGGGCAGCGCCTCAAGGGTTGCTGTGTGCAGGCACAGGTGTTCCCCTTGGAGAACAAAGCCCAAGGACCGAGAGACAGGTGCTCCTGCAGCCTGAGGTCATTTCCTATCCAGCCAGTGGCCCAACACACCTGTGCGTTTATTTTCAATTACTTTAAATACTAGGTCAGATCTGTTTGTGCTCACAAACTGATGCCAGTCACGTTAGGCAGACAGCGTTTCCAGAGCATTCGGATGGGCCACTTCAGGCTCCAGTACCACCAGGCCAGCTCCATTGGAACTGCTGTCCCCAATGGCCCCAGGAGATATCTCCCAGGTCCCCAAGCCCCATGAACCCCATGGACAAGGAGTCCTCCAGATGAGGGGGAGTGTGCTGAGCCAGAGCCAGAAAGTGCCCAGGCCAGCGGGCAGGGGGAGCATAACTCCCTGGGAAAGAAGAAAACCAACCCAATGGCAGCTTCCTTCCCAGCAGCATTTCATCTTTTATTTCACTTATTTATTTATTTATTTATTTGTGCCTGTGTTTTACTGGGAATTGAAGTCAGGGCCTTTAGGGCCTTGAGATAGTCTTATTAACTCACCAGAGTTGCCTGGCGGGACTCGAACTTTTGGCCTGCCTCACCCTCCTGAGTGCTGGGGTTACAGGCTGGCACCATCATACCTAACTTTTTCAGAAGCGTTGTTGAAGAATTAAATGTCACCAGTGCCAGGTTAGTCGTGGGTGCATATAATCTCAGCACTTGGAGAGGCAAAGGCAGGACAATCACGAGTTTGAGCCCAGCCTGGGCAATTTAGACTCTGTCTCAAAATGTAAAAGTGCTGGGAATATAACTCAGTGGAAAGGCCCTGGGTTCAGTCCCCAGTTTTGCCCCACTGCCAAGTCACCCAGGCCAGACACTCACCAGCCATGTGTGAGGAACCAAGAGCACTTCTGGCCTGGATTCTCAGCCTTGACTAGACTGGGCCCAGGGGTGTGGGCCTGAGGACCTGGCCTCCAGGCCTCGCTTCGGGCACAATGCTGAATAATCAAAGCCGAGTCCTCCCTATGGCCTTACTGGGTCCAAGCAGCAGAAGATGCCCTGCCGTATCCCCCCAACCTCCTGTCACTCAGCCCTCTCAGAGAGGAGGGACAAGCTCGGGAGCTGGCAGAACCACTGGACAGAATGTCTCTTTCTAGGCAGCCCAGACACGCCTGGGCCACTAGCCCTGGGACGTGTGAGTGGCAGCCCCAAGCCCTGTGGAATTCTCCTGTGGAAAGATGCTGTGAGGAAACATTAAGAGCGGTTCTGGGGCCAGGGAGGTGGCTCAGTGGAATAAGTGCTTCCCTGGCAAGCGCAACAGGCCTGAGTTCAATCCCTGGTTCCGCAAAACAAAACAAAACAACAACAAAAAAAGCAGTTCTTTCAAACAGTGCCTGAGAAGACTGGGTGGAAGTCCTGGAAAACCCCATGGGATGACTTAGGTGTTTAAAGTAAGTCCCATCTGCATACAGGAATCCTACTTCAGGCAAGAGAGCACCTCCTCTAGAGCCAGAGCCAGAGTTCTTGCCCTCAGGAGCTGTTCTGTGGGGCAGAGGGGGACCCAGGGGAAGTCCGCTGCTGGCAGGGCGAGGTCTCAGCTCCATCCCCCTTTGAATGTTGGCACGCTGCCTGTGGCCAGCCACCATAGTAAAGCCAGTCGTTTTCACTCTTCTGTGTGGAAGAGGCTCGTTTCTCCTTCAACAGTGAGTCACACCCTCAGGAGACCAGGGTGTGGCCCAGAAACCAAGGGTTCCAGCAACACCTCCTGGAGTCCCCAGATGGGGGCCACCTGCTGCTGAGGCCAGGGGCTGAAGCCAGTTTGGGTGCATGGTGGGGAAAACTGTCCCCCTCTGCCTCTCCCACTTTCCTTTGCATTTATTTTGATGACAAGAGTGTCACTGCTAGCTTATAAGAGACTATTTTTTTGGACAGAGGATATAACTCAGTGCCTGCCTGGCAAGCACAAGGTCCTGAGTTTTGAGTTTTGATCCCTGGTATCAAATAATAATAATTTCCTTTCTTCGTCGTCGTCGTCTTCTTCTCCTCCTCCTCCTCCTCCTCCTCCTCCTCCTCCTCCTCCTCCTCCTCCTCCTCCTCCTTTTCTTCTCCTTCTCCTTCTTCTCGTGCTCCTTCTCCTTCTCCTCCTCTTCCTCCTTCTCCTCCTCCTCCTTTTCTTCTCCTCCTGCTTCTCGTGCTCCTTCTCCTCCTCCTCCTCCTCCTCCTTCTCCTCCTCCTCCTCTTCCTCCTCCTGCCTCCTCCTCCTGCCTCCTCCTCTTCCTTTTTCTTCCCCCTTCCCCCGCAGAGCCAGGGATTGAACTCAAGCCCTTGCGCTTGCCAGGGAAGCGTTTATTCCACTGAACCATCTCCCCGGCCCAATGATTTCCTTTCTTGCCTTGCTTGGCATTTACTATGTTATCACTGAAATGGGCAGCTAGGAAAGTTGCTTTCCCCAGAATGTCCATGAACATTTCCTAATGCTGGCTCATCTCTGACCAAGGGAGGTTTGGGTTAAGGGTGGAGGGCACTCTTGACAACAGGAAGGGTGGGACGGGGTCTTGGGTACAATAAACACGTACGGCAGGGCTGGGCGTGCTCAGTTTTCATAAGGCTTCCCAGAGCTGCAAACACAAAGCCCCACGAGTTCACCCAGCTGCATGGGCAGGAATGAAAAATGGGAAGCCAGGCTTGTGCTGGGAAAAACACAGACGGGGACATGGCAGAAGTCACTGACTGGCCCTGACCAGAGTGCAGCCTGCCCGTGGTCTTCTGAGCCTGAGAGGTGGATGCGGGCTCACTGCCTGTCCACGCAACCTCGCTGCCTGGCTCCAGGGAGGCTGTGCTTTCCTGCTCCCACCAGGTCAAGACTGGAGAAGGGGGAAGAAGGACTGGGTGTGTGACCGTGAGAAGCGGTAGGAGGATGTCCACTCCCGCGCTCTCCTCATTCCCCAGAACCCCTGATCTCCCATGAGGCCTGGCAGCAACACAAACCCCACTGAGGCTGGCAGGTAAGGAGGGGACAGCAGCTGGGTGTGGTGCACCAGCAGAGGGTGTGCGTAAGCCCCTGGTTGCCACCTAGCACCAAAAACCTGGGGGCAATGAGTGGGCAGCACCCCTCCTCTTGACTTCCTCTTCTGGCCCCTCTAAAACCTCCACTGTGGGCTGTCAGAATCTCTCCTGAAGCCCGAGCCCTGTCCCCCCACTAACCATCCTCTCAGCTACGGGGAGCCTCATAACAGGCTGCCATGAGCAGCCAGGGCTCCCTGAGCATCGCTGTGTGCCTGAGACCACCGCACCCTCACTCATCCATTCAGAAGTTGCCTCGTAGGAGAAAGGGGTATGGGAGCGAAGGCTGGAGGAATATGCCCTGGGGCTCACGGTGGGCTGAGCAGCTCTTCCTGGGCTGCAGGCCCAGATGCCAGGGGCCTCACCCCACGCACTTATCAGGCAGGTTCCTCCCTGCTTTTTGTTGTTGTTGGAGACAGGGTCTCCCAGTGGAGCCAGGCTGGCCTCGAACGTTCCACACTCCTCCTGCCTTAGCCTCTGAGTGCTGAGATTACGGGTGTGCACCACCAGGCCCACCCCTTGTCTGCTCTTAAGAACTCATCTGGTCATTTGGACTTTTTGTCAAGATCTATACTGTCCCATCAGATTCCCAGTCTCTGAACCAGAAGCTATCTGGAGGCATTTTTATTACCATTTTTATCCCCATTTTTTAATGAGAAAACTGAGACTCTAAGGAGGGCAGCAAAGCTCACAAGGGAGGGGCCCAAGAAAGCAAAGCAAAAGCTTTACCTTAACCCTAAGCCACAGGCCTGGGCCCTCCTCCTGGCCCTCCTGGGAGGCCTGTTCCAAGTGCACAGGTCCCTCTGCCTTGAGTATCTAAATGCGTTGAACCACGGACTGGCTCCTCTGCCCCTTTCTCTATGGAATCACTGCTGTGCCCACCCGGCCAGCAGAGTTGGGGTCTCTCCACCTGCCACTCACCTCCCCGGCCCCCTGTCTCCTTCCTGGCTTCCAGTCCTTGTCTGTCCTTTGGGAGGGACCAGAAGGTAATTCTTTCACCTTTATGTAGAAGAATACAAGCCATGGGGCCGGGGATATAGCTCAGGGGAATAAGCACCTGCCTGGCAAGTGTGAGGTCCTGAGTTCAGTTCCCAGTACCAAAAATAAAAGGTACAAGCCATGAAGCACTTCAAGACTGCACCCTTCAGCTAAGTAAATCGGATGCACGTATAAATACCGCATTGTTTCTCTGGTGTTAGAAAGCAAAAGTGTAGGTAAGAGTGCAGATGTAAAGTAGACATTGTGAAATAGGAAAAAAATGCTCCATCAGGAAGGGGAGCCAAAGGGGCAAGGGGAAAGAGAAGAGACCAAAAAAAGGAGAAATGGAAACAAAGCTTTTGTAAATAAAGGGGCTGAGGGGAACAACAAAAAGATATATTGTGTACAGGTACATTCCCTATGAGGGTGATCTTACATATACCTAAAATGTACCAATAAAATTTTTAAAAACCACACACACATATGTACATGCACACACAAGAATACAAGCCGTGAATTGCTAGGAAAACCCCGAGAGGGAAGAATAGAGGATGGCCTGAATTATATTCTGTGCAGACTCGGCTTGGCATGACTAGCCATCTTGCCCCCATTGTCCCAGAGTAACCTTGCATGCTTTTCCTCCAAAACTGAGGTACATAAAGCCATTCGCTAGAATGTGGGTCTTTACAGCCGAATCTACGTGCAGGAAAGCATCCAAATCTTTGATATTAGCTTGAGAAAAACCAGCTACCTTCTGGCCAGAATGAAGTCCCTTCAGTCCTAACATGCGTACATACATGCCCCTCTCTGACCCAAATTGCAGGGATCCAACTGCTCTCCTGGCTGCCCAGGACCACACTTCTGTCCCCCAAATCGCACCCTATTCTGTCTGTCCCGTGGCACCTTGGGCCTGGTTCTCGTGCTCTGGGACTGGGTTGTCGTAACAGATGCAGTCAAAGCCACAAAGCAGGTCAGCGTGGACACAAGGGCCAGGGGCTTCCATGGAGACCTTGGGGGGCCAGCGTATGTGGGAGGGAATGGTCTGTGATTAAGGGGGCCCCTGTTAGAGCCCAAGGAAGGGTGTATCCTCTTGTAAATGGTGCTGGGACAGTGAGCGCATCGTATAGAGCACCTGATCGTCTATTTCCCAAGTGGCATGTAGAGGTAGACTTTCAATGAATTAAAAAGTTGAGTCCAAGTTGGGCGTGGTACTCAGGAGGCTAAGGCAGGAGGATTGTTGTGAGTTTAAAACCAGTCTGGGCTACAGTGTGAGCTCAAACCCAGGCTGAACTGCTTAGCAAGTCTCTCAGAAAGACAAAAGGTTGAGTCCAAAAAATAAAACTGCAAGTGGAAAAATGGAACCACACATTGTTGTGACCTATGGAGGAAAGGACTTCTTGAGCCATATTTTATTTTTTCAATCCTTGAAAGTCATACTGTCTTTCTTATTTATTTATTTATTTGCTAGCTCAGCCCACCCTGAGGGTGGGGCTGTCATGTCATGTGGTGCCGGGGACTGAACCTCAGTTTCCTGAGGCTCCTATCTTTTTTTTAAAGAGAAAAGAAAAAAATAATGAAAAATGGT
>NW_004524630.1:11732741-11740407 GCF_000260255.1 Octodon degus | reverse complement strand
AGATAATAGGACAGAGCTGGGGAGATAGCTCAGTGGCAAGTGCCCGCCTGGTGATAGGTTTTTCAGTTGTACAGCGAAGCAGATAAACAGGCAGAAGAAAAAAGAGAGGGGGCTTTATTTTCTTTGAGGACATGGAGAGAATGTGGAGAAAGATAAAAAATTCTTTCAGTTGAACAAAGGGAGGCTGAGGCTTTTACGGCCTTTTGCCGGGAGTGGAATTTGGAGGGGATTTTTAGATATACCTGAGGGAGCTGACTGGGATCTTCCTGAGAAGACAGGAAGGGTGGAAGGAATTGTATCCTGGGCTGAGTTGGAGAAGGGGAGGTGGTCTTTGGGGAAGATGGGCTTTTGTTTAAGGGCATCGGCCATATTAGATGACCACTATAATGATTTTAGCAATTCATACTAGCGCCAGAACCTATGCCTGGAAAGTGCAAGGTCCTGAGTTCAATTCTAGTACCAAAAAAAAAGATTAAAATAGAGTAACAGGGGCTGGGGATTTGGCTCAGCGGTACAGTGCTTGCTAGCAAGCTGGAAGCCCTGGGTTCGGTCCTTGGCACCAAAAACAAAAAATAAACCTCTCCTAAAATAGAGTAACAGTGGTTAATATTTCATGTGTTGTTTCTTTAGTTACTCAGACTATAAGATACTGGCATTTAATTGTCCAAACAGTATAAGCACAAACCTTTCTTTTTAATGAACTAAGAAATTAGTAGTATAATTATTTTAACTATCTTTCATGTTTTTATTTTATTTTTTTTCTTCCCCTCCTGCTTTTCTCCATTCTCTCCATTTCCAATTTCTCTTTCTTCTCGAAGTTTCTTCCTATTCTACAGCATCTGTTGTACATTTTGGATTTTGGATTTGAGCCATATCTTTAAATACACACACACACACACACACACACACACACACACACACACGGCACAGACAAGAACAAGGAAGTGAGCAAAATGTGTTCATCACAGGAGACTGTGGATAAGGGGAGAGCCAGGCAGGCTAGGAGAAGGTGTTTACAATGTCTAAAACCAACATGGGACTGAGAGGCTGGGGTATCTGAGGCACCCCTGAAAACTAAGGAAAAGAGGCAAGAACCCACATGGATAGTCAGGTCAAGTTGCTGAGCAGGCCATTCATGGATGAATGTGACAAAGACAATTATAGCACACATGTCCGTGTCCCCACATTGTCCCCTCTCCTGGTGCAAAAAAAGACGGCCCCTCCCTGCTGGCTCTGTGGCCAAGTAGCTCTGAATCACAAGTTTTCCCAGCAGGGATAGGAGTGCCAAGGCTGGCAGCCTCCATTCCAGACTAAGTACAAGTGAGGCTGGCACTGCCCCCAAGCTCACCCCTGGAAATGAAGAACTCCTTCCACCCACATTGGTGGAAAAGGCTAGGACCTTGCCTCACCCTTGGACAGTGACAGCGAACATTTTAGAGACCAAGTGTGGGGACTGAAACCCAAAACCCACCTATTTATCGCAAAGTGCCAACATGGTCATTAAACCCAAACACTGAGGTTTTAGTTTAGCAAAAGCAACTGTTACCAATGCTCAGCTGTCAGGATGACTTGGCTGGCATGCTGACAAAGGGTTCTGTGTGCTGGTGCTGGCACGCGTAGGCCGTAGTCTGCCACCCCTGCCCTGGGAGGGGCTACTTGCTCCAAGATGGAGCAGGAAGTACACCTTTGGTCCCAGCAGCTCTGAAGTTTGTGGCTACAACATGCCCACCTGGTTTGAGGATGTTTACGTCAGAGCGTCTGTTACTGTTGCACGTTGGAGGTGATCTGGGCTTTCATTGGGAGCAGTTGTGCGAGGTGTGGGGCGTGCCCATGCCGGAGTGTACTGTGGCACTTGGGAGTGACACACATGGCAATGGGGAAGGAGTTTCACTTTGTTTCATTGGAACTGAAGTCTTGTACATTATTTTGCATAATATGCCAAACTACAATGCCTTGAGACCCCTGGCACTCAGGTGCCGCTAAATTCTTCCTTGAAGTTTTTCCCAGCGATTACCGCGTCCCTGTGGCTGCTGTGCCCAGTGACCTTAAGCATAAGTCTTTTTGTTCTTCACTCTTTTTTTTTTTTTAATTTTAACATTTATTGTGTGTGTGTGTGTGTGTGTGTGTGTGGCCAGCTCAGCCCACCAGGGGGCGCGGCTGGCTGGCATGTGGTGCTGGGGGACTGAACCGCGGTCCCTGTGCTTTGCCAAGCTTGTTCCAAGTAGGTGCTTTAGACCACCGAGCCATCTCTCCAGCCCCTGTTCTTCACTCTTAACATGGAGGGATTTTACCGTGCTGAGTACAGAAGACAAAGACATTCAACACACTCAAACATATGAATGTGTACATGAGGACAAGAGCACACTGAGTCACGGACTGTCCACACGAATAATGGATGACACACGGGCTTCCTTTCTGATTCCGCGTGATGCCAACCACCTGCAATCCGCTACAGCAGGACTCTTCGAGCATCTGGAGGGCAGATGGCCAGGGTCTTCTGTTCTCCACACCCAGCCGTGGAACAGTGTGAACAGGGACTGCAAGCAGAGCTGTCACCAGGCCTGCCACGACATATTACAGGCTGCGGGTGCATCTGGGGGACCCTAACTTCCTGGTGACTCATCAGCTATTGTAACAAGTTTTTCTCCTCACTCAAGGGCTTGGCACAACCAAGGAAGGAAAGTACCTCTTGCAGTTAGTCCTAAAAGGGACCATTTTGGTACAAGCCACTTGTCCTCACACTTTCAGGAGGGGCCTTAATCTCTTCTCCAACCCCACGAACGAATGGTGCCTGAGATAACTTGGATGTCCGGTGACCCTGTTTGGGCTGATCAGCGGCCCCTCACTCAGGAGAAGAGTACGGCAGCTCATATACTGGTTAATGAGCAGCTGATGGGGCACCCGGAATACTCCAGTAGCCCTTGGAGTGCCCCAGTTCTTGTAATCAAAAAGAAGTCAAGAAGGTGGAGATTACTGCAAGATGTCTAGGCAGTCAGGCACACCATGGAAGCTGCGGCAGCACTGCCCCCAGCACTGTCCCGTCCTGGAGCTTCTCCTTTACATTTTGCCCTTATGGTGATTGATTTAAGGACTGTTTCTTGTTGTTGTTGTTGTTGCTGCTGCTGGTTTTTTGTTTTGTTTTGTTTTGTTTTTTGTTTTTTATCCCTCTCCACCCTTAAGATAAAAATGTTTTTCTTTTCGTTTACCTTCTATTAATAATCAGGAGGAGCTACTGATGCAGCTCAGCAGCACAGTGCCTACCTGGCAAATGCAAGGTCCTGAGTTTGAGTCCCAGTACCAAAATAACAATGATAATCAGGTCCCTGTTTGGGTGCCAATTTGCCACAACCCACGCAGCTCTTGATGGTGCAGGGGGGAAAATGGTGAGAGGATTTAAAAAATAAAGAGAAGAGACAAAAACTGAAGTCAGGTGGAAGCCTTTCTCCTGATGAGAGACGAGGAATCCCCCTACCCCATAGGGGTGTTTATTTATACTTTTGACACAGTATCATGAGACACAGGCTTGTCTAGTGACTAAAGACTGGAATTGTCTCAGGCAAGATGTTTTTCTCAGGACTAAGGCAGCTTGATTGCTTTAGGCGCTTTGGCCTTGTCTTGCCCACATACACAAGTGAGCAGCTTCCAGCTTCAGCCACTGCGTATACAAGTCCCTGCCCCTTGACCCGAGCATCCCATGCAGGTCTTTGTGCAGGAGTCTATGGCTGGAGGAGGGAACTCTGGGCTGTGCTGAGCCCTCCCTGGGAACCTTGGTCTGTGGTGAGCTGGCCGGAAGCCTCAGGCCCCAGCTAAAAAGACCAAGTCGTCCTGCACGATCGAGGGGCCCCGCACCACTCCCCGGAGGTGGACTGTGACCTGGGTTCATCAGATCAGCCTTCGAAAGGTTGTAAGGGACCATTCTTTGGAAGGAGTGAAAGGTCTCAACTTTGTTATCAAAGGATAACTTTTGCCCTTGACCACAGACAGGACAAGATACGTGTGAAGGGTTCTCCTGCAGGCCCAGGAGAGGAGAGGTCCCTGGTGTGGGACTGAACTACAAAAGGGAAAGAAAGCCAGCATGCTCGGGCTACAAATAGGTGCTTAGGGCAGGAAGTGGGTCTGACAGCACACCACAGGCTGGGTGTGAAAGTGTCCAGGGAAGTGCTCAGGCCAGAGAGGTCTCTGCAGAGCAGGACAGCACTGCGGGGGCCACAGCTGCGTCACAGCACAGGAAGTCGTGTTGGTAATAATGACCTGGCGTCATCAAGAAAAGAGAGATTATATTCAGAGTCATGTCTATGGGTGGGTGGGTAGGGTTTGGTTTGGTAGGGCTTGAACCCAGGGCCTGAGGCTCTCCACCACAGAGCCATATCCCCAGCCCTTTTATATTCTGAGACAAAATGGTCTGGCTATGCTGCTAAGTGGCCCAGGTGGCCTCTGATGGGATATTCCTGCCTCAGCTTCCCTGAGTAGCTGGAATTGTAAGTATGCTCCACCATACTCTGCTCAGAATCCTGTTTAAAAGAACAGAGGAGAGCTGTGTATGCTGGCACATGCCTATTCTCCCAGCACTCTGAGGGCCTGAGCAGGAAGATCAGAAATTTGAGGCCATCCTGGACAATTTATCAAGAATTTGTCTCAAAAGAACAACCCGAGAGTTGCAATCCTTAAAGGGCCGGGGAGATGGCTCAGTAGAATAAGCACTTGCCTGGCAAACATAAGGGCCTGAGTTCAATCCCCGGTTCCGAAAAAAAAAAAAAAAAAAGAACAACCCGAGAAACAGAGCTTAGCATTCAGAAGTGATGCAAGTTAAAAGAGAATTGGATAGCGGTGAGGTTGGAAGGGTTATTAGGAATTAAGCTCCTCCTGGCAAGAATAGGCTGTGAGATTCTGGGACAACCCTTAGAGCATGACTAGAGGGTGGATGACCCACAGATGGCTCTAAAAGGGTACTTGTTCTAGAAAACCTTAGATATCGGACTGGAAGGTACTGCTGGGTTGTTTTGTTTTTTTTTTAAAATATTTATTTATTTATTTTGTGTGTGTGTGGCCAGCTCAGCCCACCAGGCGGCGGGGCTGGCTGGCATGTGGTGCTGGGGATTGAACCGCGGTCCCTGATGCTTTGTTTAGCTTAGCTTGTTCTAAGTAGGTGCTTTAGACCACTGCGCCATCTCACCAGCCCCGGTACTGCTGGTTTTGTGGGCTGGAATTGCTGGCTGGATTGTGGGGTCTGCTGCCACATACAGCCCTGGCACCCCTCAGGCGCCAGCCTGAAGCAGGGAGCGAGGGCTGAGCTGAACTGCTGCTGTGATGTCAGTCATCCAGATGAACAGTGTGCTCTTCCCGCCAGTGACCCGACGAGGAAAGGTATGCATCTGAGGCAACTTGCTTTTGTTCAAGATTTCTAGATTCTTCTCTTGACAAGCCCTTCACAGTCAATTTAAGCTTCAAATAAAACCAAAAGTTTCATTTAGAGTTAAAGATATAAAATCGAATTAAGTGAAAATTTGTTCCACTTATCCTTCCTTCAGGGAATTGTAAAACTAATCTATTTCTTTTTATTTATTTTATCTTATTTGGTATCAGGGATCAAACTCCGGACCTCGCATTTGTCAGACAGGTGCTTATGCACTGACCATATCCCCGGCCCTATTTATTTTATTTTTGAAACAGAGTCTCAATTATGCAGTTCAGACTGGCCATGAATTCACCGTGTAGCCCAGGCTGGCCTCAAATTTGCAGCAATCATTCTAACTCAGCCCCAGGAGTGTTGGGATTACAGGTGTGGGCCACCTTGCCCAGCTGATCTCTTTTATCTTTTATTTAAAAAAAAAAATTGACTGCCAGAAACCTCAGAGATACTGTATTTTAAAATATTACTTAGAAAAAAAAAAAAAGAAAAAAACATGACTTATCTGAGTGATGTGGTCTATGCCTGTAATCTCAGTAACTCAGGAAGACTAAAGCAGGAGGGTCAAAGTTCAAAGCCAGCCTGGATCACTTAGCCAGGACCTGTCTCAAAATAAAATAAAAATTAAAAAGTTTGAGAGTATATTCTTGTGGCAGAGCACTTATCTATCATACTTCATGTACTGTATTAAATTCTCAGTATTGGCCGGGGAGATGGCTCAGGCTGGGGAGATGGATCAGTGGAATAAGCACTTTCCTGGCAAGTGCAAGGGCCTGAGTTCAATCCCCAGTTCAAAAAAAAAAAAAAAAAGCAAAACAACTAAATTCTCAGTATTGCAAAAAATAAACTTAAAAAAAAAAAAAAAATCAGTGCAGCCAGATAGCGCAGCGGACTAAAGCACCTGCTTAGGTAGATGCAGGGGCCAGGGGTTTGATCCCTGGCTTGCAGTGCCGGCCCCGCCCCTGGGGCATGCTGAGATGGCAAATGAGACTGAGAGCGCTGGTGCACACCTGTAATCCCAGTGCTTGGGAGGCTGAAAACAGGAAGACCACTACAAGTCCAATCTGTGTAGTGAGACCCTGTAGACCTTGTACTAAATACATTTCAAAGAAAAAAGAATCAAGGGCGGTGAGATAGCTCAGGGGATGAAGTGCCCGCTTAGGCAAGTACAGGGACCAGGGTTCAATCACTTGGGCCACATGCCACACCAGTCCTGGCCCCACCCCGGGGCGTGCTGAGCCAGCCACTGAGACCTGGTGTGTTGGCGCACACCTGTAATCCCAGCACTGCGGAGGCTGAAAATAGGAGGATCATTACGAGTCCATGCTTTGTAGTGAGACCCTGTACCAAATACATTTTAAAAATAAAAATAATATATATACAAAAAAAAACTTTTAATCTTTGTGTGGCTATGCAACTCTGATAAAGCAACTTGAAGTATAGTTAATATTACCTAATGTTTCTTTTTTTTGTTTTGTAATGCTGCCTTTTTTTTTTTGTTGTTGGAACCAGAGATTGAACTCAGGCCTTTGTGCTTGCCAGGCAATCACTTAGTCTACTGCCCTATCTCCCCAGCCCCGCTGCCTAAATTTAAACTACACTTTATCATGCAATTCTTACAATTAGATATTTTCCACTGCCTTTTAAGCAAGGATAGAAAACAAACAAAAAAAATCGCTGTGACTTCCCTGTGACACTATACAATCATGTGATTTCTGGTTATAGTTCCTTCCAGTCTTTTTTTTTTTTTTTTTTTGGACTGAGTTTTCATTCCACACAGCAGAGCAACTTTCTTGTTCCTGTTTGATTCCTCTTCCTTTTTGGGCCTTCGCTTTCTGTTTCTCTTTGGCTGCGGCCCGTGCTTCCCTTTGGGGTGTGTAGGGCCCCCCTCTCGCCCTGCAGTGGGGCCAGTCGCCGCGGCAGGACCGCCGCACGGGTCAGATTATTCACGACCCCTGTGGCTGGACTCACATTTTCCCCTCTTCCTGGACTGTGAGGCCAATTGCCTGCCGCTGTTCCAAAACAGCCCGCGAGCTTCTCAAAGCAGCTTCCTGTGGGAAACTAGAAGTCCACCACCACTGGGATGAAATGGACCACAGCGGCGCGGGGGACCCCGAGGCGGGGGTCGACCCCCAGGTCTGCCGGCCGCGGGCTGCAGCCTTCGGGCGTCCGAGGGGCGTGGGGGCGTGGGCGTGTCGGGGGCGTGGCGTGACGGAGCGTGGGCTGGGCGGGGGCGTGGCATGGCGGAGCGTGGGCGGG
>NW_004524630.1:11716512-11732641 GCF_000260255.1 Octodon degus | reverse complement strand
CGGGGGCGGGGCGTGGCGGAGCGTGGGCTGGGCGGGGCGTGGGCTGGGCATGGCGTGGGCGGGGCGTGGGCGTGGCGGACCGCGCTCACGATTAGGGCCGCCGCCGCCGCAGCCGCGCATTCTCCGCTTGTGTCCGCGCGAGCCGCTCGTCTTCGGTGAGTCGCACGGGCACCGCGCCCCGGGGCCGCTACCGGCGGAGTGGGGAGCGCGCTCGGCCGTCGTCCGCGCCCGGCTGTCGCGTTCCGGGCGGCAGGAGCGGCCCTGTCGCTTCTCTCCACGTGGGCCTCGCGGGCGGCGCCGAGCTCTTCGGCTGCAGGTGCGCGGGGCCCGGGAAGCAGGGGCGGCCGCGGTCCAGACACTCGCGGGTCCGGGCCTCCCCGCGAAGCCACCCAGGAATAACACCCGCGACGGGAAGGGGCGGGGGCGAGGCGGGACCCCAGCTGGTCGCGGGCCTCGGGCCACTGCCCGGGCGCCTCCCACTTGCCGCGCCCGAGGATCCGCTGGACTGGGGCGGTGCGTGGACTCGGGGGAGGGGGTGGTGTGTGAACCGGGCGCGGTGCGTGGACGTGGGGGCGGTGCGTGGACTGGGGTGCGCGTGCACCGGGGGGTACATGGACTGGGGGGTTGTGCAAGGGGGCGAAGCGAGGGTGGGGGGAGGGGTGGCCATGGACGGGGAGGCGGAGCGCAGCAGCGATACCGCCTCCGAGGGGGCGGGAATTACGTACAGATACTGGTTGGGGCTAGGAATCTTAAGTGGCTGAGTGGTCTGATTTCAGAAGAGCCCTGAAACGCTCAGCCATCAAGTGTCTAGGCGGCCACGGGTCCATTCATTCATTTATTCATTCAACAGACACGGACGTGCAAGCTGGTGGGGCGCAGGTCGGGTCCTCGGTGGCATTAGTGAGGGGATAGGCCGAGGAGCACAGTACTGGTTTCTGTAGGACCCCTTAAGGGTGGGAGGGACACCTCTCCCAGTGACTGCCCTAGTCCGCCCATGCCGAGTTTCCTGCCCTTCCTGAAGGCCTGCAGGAATGGGAATGGTGTGGTTGTGGTTCTTCCACCGTGCCTGGCCATCCCCTTCTAGGGCCCAGAGGCTCGCCTGGGCCTGGGCCGCATCATCCTAAGGCCTTCCCTGAGTAACTGGTGACTGGGGCTGCATGTGCCACAGGAAAGGTAAGAGAGAAGGTGATCCAGAAGCTGGGCGAAAGTGAGGGAGTCCGGGGTTCAGCAGTTCACTGGGCAGAGCTGTAGCAAGGCTTTGTTGCAAAAAAAGGGTCCCAGTGTTCACCTGCAGCCCAGAGCATGTCCTCACCTCTGCTGTCCCTTCGTCCTAGGGACGCTTCTGCACTTCACAGTTGGTTAGAAGGCGGCTCTGCGTGGTTCTGGAACACAGGTTACATCATGTGGGAGTGAAGGTGTGGACTGGCTACTGCGGTACTTGGGTTTGCAGCCTTGCTGTTGGTGCAAAGAACTCCGGGGACATGTGTGATGCTGTTGCTCTGAAGAGGTTGGGGAGGGCTAGCAGAAAAGGCCAAGTCTCTGGGGGCTTTGAAGGATGAGTAGATGTAGAGAAGATGGGAGGCAGGGCAGTGCAAGGTATGCTGGGAGTAGGGCAAGCCTGGCTGGGATGTTTCAGTGGACAGTGTGGACCTTCAGCACCCCCAAGTCCATGTGTCTGGCCCGGCTGCTCCACTTGGCTGCCCCAGTCATGACCTGCATAGTCAGCAACCCCTTGCTGCGAAGCCTGAAGAAGACAGCTAAAGGACACTGAGATGAGGCGGAGGTGGAGAAGGAGGGTGATGGTCTTCTGTAACACACAGAGCTTCCCGTGTGCCTGGAAGAATGGATGTGTATTTTATTTTATTTTGTTGAGGCAGAGCCTTGCTCTTTTGCAGGTTGGTCTTAAACTCTTGCGCCCAAAGGGATCCTCCTGCGTCAGCCCCCTGAGTGTACTGGTCCACACCACTGCACCTAGCTCCCTTTGTATTAACTGGCTCATTTGGGCATTACATTGTTCAGAAACTAGGTTAGTGTCCCCATGGTTCAGATACAGGAGCCAAGGCAAGAGGAGTTCAATAATTTGCCCAGGGTCACAACCCAGGGATTCAGACTTCAGACGCTGTCTGCATCTGCAGACCGCCATGGGGAGGACCAGAAATGGCCTTGCCTGTGACTTTCACCCCTCTGATCCTTTTGGTGCTGGGAATGGAACCCAGGACCCTGCTCGCACTGGGCAAGCGCCCTGCCACCAAGCCCCACGCCAGCCCCCATTGCCCTGCTGTGGATTCCTCTTGGTAGCCTGAGAGGGAGATGGGCCGCCCAGTTGCAGTGCAGCTACTCATCACGCCGAACAGCTGAAGCTTTTGGGGTGGTGCCTAGGCCCCTCTTGATGGGACTTTCCCCAAGAAGCACCCCGGCATTCTCCCAGAGCCTCACAGCCCAACTCCATCTTTTAACCCCAACTTCTTCCTCTTTTCTTGGCCCAAATGAGGATGTTCCACGTAGAAGATCAACACACTCATTTGAACGACAAAACAACCATTTCTGGAGGCACTGTGCCTTGAAAAATGGAAATTCTGACTGCCGTTAGGTCGGTACCCCTGATCTCTTCTGTAGAAAAAGCCCCAGCTGAGTAGAGGAGGTGCTCCTGCGGTACCTGGCATGTGCAAGGCCCTGGCTTCTGTCCCTGGCACTGGATGGGGAGACAGGCAGACAGGGAGAGGGGAGAGGAGTGGTTTGTTTTAACACTAACCTTCCTCCCCTGGGTTGGTCTGGAATACTGTGGACTCCAGAGATAAAGTTATTTATTTATTTATTTGTGGAACCTGGGATTGAACTCAGGCTGGAGATACGGTTTTGAAGAAGGGAAGACTGTTTCTCGATCACTGATGAGACTTCAGGAGGGTTGGTGCTTTCAGGCATGTGGAGTAACTAGAAAGATGCCCAGCCCTTGTAGGCCCCGGTTCTGGCCAGTGCGCTAAGCTGTCTGGATTCTCAGGGGGTGGATTACTTTGGCAGCAGCTGTGGTCTCAGAGCGGGCTGCACAAGAATGAGGCAGCCACTATCCGGGAGGGAAGGTGCCTGCCTTCTGGGGCCAGGGCTCGGTCTGCCTTGAGGTCAAGATCACCATGTAGCGTTCTGCAAAGCTAATTGTGGTGCGCAGCTGTAATTCTGGTACTTGGGAGGCTGAGGCAGGAGGACAGTTGTGAGCTCAAGGCCAGCCTGGGCTACAAAGTGAGACCCTGTCTCAAAAAACAAAACAAAACAAAACAAAACACTGTAGCCTTCTGCAAAGCTTCCGGACTCCGGATGGGCCCCCAGCCTGCAGTTACGAGCCGCTAGCCATGCTAAGGGCTGACTCATGCGCAGGTCTGTGTCTGCCCTCATCCACCTCCCTCATTTGCTTGCTAAACCCTCTTCCTTCAGAGGAAGGCAAGTGAGCAGTGCTGCGGCCTGGTGGGGGGTGGTGGCTGCAGGCTGGGTTTGGCAATGCACATGCAGTGTGGGTGGAGAGGTGGACAAGCTGTAGCTTGTGGGGTTTTTATCTGAGGCCGGGAGAACTCCTACATTTCTGTTATTAGGCATCTCCGTGTCAGTGTTTGGAAACAGAGGTGGTTTAATTATTTGGATCAGGCTGGGTTTGGTGGCTCATGCCTGTAATCCCAGCATGTGGGAGGTTGAGGCAGGAGGATCACTGAGTTTAAGGCCAGCCTTGAGGGGCTGGGAAGATGGCTCAGTGGAATAAGCCCTTCCCTGGCAAGTGCAAGGGCCTGAGTTCAATTCTCAGTTCCACTAAAAAAAAAAAAAGGCCAGCTTTGGTTATATAGCAAGACCCAGTCTCAAAAAACAAAAACTATTTGGTTTAATTTGCATATTATAGATGCTCCTCATTTTACATTAGATGTCCTGATAAATTCATCATAAGTGAAAAATAGCCTTCCGCCACAGCAACCATTGAAAAAGAGTAGCCATGGCCCTCCGCTATCCCATGGCCGTGGGCCTCAACAAGGGCCACAAAGTGACTAAGAATGTGAGCAAACCGAGGCACAGCCGCCGCCGCGGACGTCTCACCAAACACACCAAGTTCGTGCGGGACATGATCTGGGAGGTGTGTGGCTTCGCCCCCTACTAGCGGCGCGCCATGGAGCTGCTCGAGGTCTCCAAGGACAAGCGCGCCCTCAAGTTCATCAAGAAAAGGGTGGGGACACACATCCGCACCAAGAGGAAGTGTGAGGAGCTGAGCAACGTGCTGGCCGCCATGAGGAAGGCAGCTGCCAAGAAGGACTGAGCCCCTCCAGAATAAAGCTTTGCAGAAAAAAAAAAAAAAATGAAAAATATTAAAAAGACATTGAATGCACCTAATCTCACTTAGTCTAACCCCCTCCGTGTGCTCAGAACATGTGGGCCTGCCACTGGGCAAAATCACCAAACCCAGAGCCTATTTTAGGATAAATTGAGTATCTCATGTACTCATATAATTTACTGAACCCTGTACCAAGACTGGAAAACAGTCTAGGCATATGAAATGCTTTTGCATCATTGGAAAATCCAAAAAATTCCTTCATAGGGATCACTCATACTTTTCCCTATAATTCTTGTGCTGAGTCGGTGACATTTTGCAGCTGTGAAACATTGCTGGTGGTGGCATTTCTTCCATGTGTGCATGCGTCTGGACCGGCATTCAGGTGACCAAAAACGCTGGGCCCAGGCCACGTGCCAGGAGTTCTTGGTTAAGGCTCCACTTCCCAAAACCAAGGAGAATGGAAAGACCTGTGAGGCCTCCCCTTTTTTCCCCCATTTTCCTATTTTCCCATTGTGTCCCCTCATGACAGAAAATGTCGCTTTTTCTAGATGGGGGTAGTGAGTTCAAGTAACCAGTCAGGACTAGAGGGCCTGGGTTCCTGGAGAGGTTGCTCTCTGGTTGGGCTCCCTCAGCCTCTAGAGGTGCGTGTGCATGGTGGGGCGACCAGGGCAATTCCTCTGGGTTCAGCTTGTCTCTGCAGGGGGAGTTGGCAGAGGTCGGGCCTGGGCTTTGGGCGTCTGTCTGGGGTCGGTGCAGCAGGGACTGTGGGCCAGGGGGCGGAGCAGGAGCACCTGTGCAGGTGGGGGCAGTACACTCAGGGCCGTGTGCTGAGGCTCTCCGGCCCAGTGATCATCAGGCCTCAAGGGTGTCTGTGGCTCCGCTCAGCGTTGGTCCAGGGCAGCGCACCCACCAAATAAAGCTAATCTTCAGCCTCAGAAGCCAAGTCAGATCTCCCATCAGGGACTGGGGAGGCTTCTGCCCCCCGCCTTTCCTTGGAGACAGGAGTTCATCTGGGCCTCCGCAAGGGGACCATGAGCTTTACAGGGATGGGTCCCTGCACTCAGGAGGTCCCCTTTTCCCAGGCCTGTCGCTCTGTGTGCAGTGGGCGTCAAAGGACCACAGCCAGGCCCAGCGCCAGCGGGGACCCTGGAATCCATCCAGGCAGGCCCTTCTGTAGCTGAGGAGATAAAACTACCTTGCCTGGGCTTTGGGAACTTCTTAGCAGGCATTTCCCTGCCCTGTCCAGGGAGGGGGATCGTGAGGGGTCTCTGCACACTCCAGTGCTTGCCCTGTTCTCCTGTCGATGTAGGTCACTGTCCTAGGGGAGAAAAGGACATTTCCCAAAGAGCTAGGGTGCCCTCGCCCCTCTGGCTGTGGCCAGCCCTTGTGGGAGCACCCCTCACTCCACCTAGGCCTGGATGGCAGCTGGAGCAGAGGCTCCTGCAGAGCTCCAGAGCCTCCCCGAGTGCTGGACTCCTAGGCATATGCCAGCTGGGCTAGGCATTCTGTTTGCCATCGAGCTATGCCCTCAGCTCTGATCTGGCTTTTAAAAAAAATTTTTTTTTAATGTATTTGGTACAAGGTCTCACTGTGCAGCTTGGGCTTGTAGTGATGCCCCTGTTTTCAGCCTCCTCCACCCGGACCCAGTCACTCAGCCTGCCTGGGGGCAGGGCCAGTACAGCACCGTGAACCCGGTCCCTGTGCTTGTCTAAGCAGGTGCTTAGTCTGCTGAGCTCTCTTTTTTTCTTTTCTTTTTTGTTTGAGCAGAATATATTTATTGGGGTAAAGAAAGCTTCTGTCCAAGGGAGGGACAGAAGGGGAGCCCTGAGTTGGTTGCCCGCCACTGAGCTATCTTGCTCAGGCCTTGATCTGGCTTTTTATTCTAGCCTTCCTAGTAGATGTGAAGTGTCACTGGTTTTTTTGCAGCCAGCTCAGCCCACCCCGGGGGCAGGTGGACATGTGGTGCCAGGGATCGAACTGCGGTCCCTGTGAGCTTGCCCACGCAGGCACTTCAGACCGCGGAGCTATCTCACTGGCCCATCAGTTATTTTGATTTGCATTTTTGTAATGTTGAACGTTTTCCCCCTTGTTAGGGCCTTGTACAGGTTAGACAGGTGCGCTGCAGCCTCGGCCTAATCTTCAGTTGTGTTTTTTTTTAATGCTTATTGACTATTTCTATATTTTTGCATTCTTTGGAGAAATGTCTATTTAAATCCAGTTTTAATAGGATTGTGTTATTGAGGAGTTATAAGACTTCCTGATGTATTTTTTTATATCCTTTGTCAGGTAAATAATGTAAAAATATTTTCCATCATTTTGTGTGTGCTTTCCTTTTTCAGGGTTGTTTTTTTTTTTTTTTTTTTTTTTTTTTTAGGTGTGGTCTCTCTATGTATTCCAGCCTGGTCTTAAACTCACTGGGTACCCCAACTCTAACTTGCAGTCCTCCTGCCTTAGTCTCTACAACGCAGAGAGTGAAAGTACATGCCACCATGCCCGCTCATTTTCTGTATATTTTGGGATTAATATGTGTGCCACCATTCCTTTATCTTTTGAAAAACAATTTTATAATTTTCAGAAGCCCAGTTTAATCCGTTTTTTCTATTATCATTTATGTTTAGTGTTGCATGTAAGAAATTATTGCCCAACCCAAGGTAATAAAGATTCATCCCCACATGCTCTTTGAAGAGCTTTGTCGTTTTGGCCCTCTGTCTCGGTCGCTTTTCTCACATTGCTGAGACAAAATAGCTGAGACTGCAATAGAGGTCCCCCGTTTTATTTCAGAGTTTGTGGAGATTTCAGTCAGTAATTGGCTGGCGCCAAGGCAGGGGGACACATGGCAGAGGGTGACACATCAGGAAGACAGCAGAAGCAGCAGAGGGAAGGGGAGAGGTCAGCCTGTGTCCCTTAGTTGTTTGCAGGCTACCCGCCCTAGGGCAGGTGTGGCACTCACACCTGTGATCCGTCATGGGACCATGAGTCAGTCACAAACTGTAGAATCAGCCGTCCATGGAAAGCCTGCCCCACCCCGTAACTGCACTGGGGGACATCTAGACACAATCCGTAGCCCTTCCACCTAGTCTTACCATCTTTTGGAGCCACATCTTTTTGGGTGGTGTCAGCTGGGAACCCATTTCATACTTTGATTTGTGGATGTTCAGCCTTCCCTGAGATCTTAGCCCCTCTATCCAAGGGTCATTTAATCTTGGGGTTTCCTTTTTTGGCTGTCATTTCTACCCCATGCATTTGTATGTTTGGCAGTAACACTGTCTTTTTTTTTTTTAATTATTTATTTATTAATTTTTACATTTATTTATTGTGTGTGTGTGTGTGGCCAGCTCAGCCCACCAGGGGGCGGGGCTGGCTGGCATGTGGTGCTGGGGGATTGAACCACGGTCCCTGTGCTTTGCTAAGCTTGTTCTAAGTAGGTGCTTTAGACCACTGAGCCATCTCTCCAGCCCCAGTAACACTGTCTTGATGAGCACAGCTTTGTGATAATTTTCATGTCAGAAGTGCAAGCTCACTAACCTTGTTCAAAGATAGGCTATTTTTGAAAGTGTCATTTGCCTCATCATATGAATTTAGAAGCCATGTGTCATTTTCTGCAGAGAAGCCAGCCGAGTTTGCATGGAATTGCACTAAGGCTGTGGACCAACTGGGGGCTGTCCTAGCAGGAAGTCTTCTGGTCTGTGAACAGGGGGAGCTTTTCATCTGTTTAGATCCTTACTTAACTGTGTAGGTTTCATTCCATGTGCAAGTCTGACATTTCTTATAGTAAATGTATTTCTAGCTATTTTAGTCTCTTGATGCCATTACGAGTGGGTGTAATTGTTTCCTTCATTTCATATCCAGGTGGTTTGTTGTTAATGTGTAGAAATACAGTTGATTCTGTAGAAGCTCACACCTGCAGCCTTGCTTTATCCTATTCTACTGGGTGCAGCAGCTCAGGCTGGCCTTGAGCTCACTTTGTAGCCCAGGCTGGTCTCGAACTCACAGTGATCCTCCTGCCTCAGCCTCCTGGGTGTTGGGATTACACACGTGCACCACCACTCCCGGCGGTGCAGTAGTTTTCTGTATGTAGGACTGTGTGGAATCTGGCATTTCTGAGCTTCCCAGTTGATTTCGTTTGATGCAGCCGCAGGTGGAAACTGCCGCGCTAGTAGATCAGCGTGTTCGTGCTCTTAAAGATTGAGGAGAGAAGGAGTAGTGGGGGCGCACACCCGCGATTCTGAGGCGCCTCCGGCATCTGTGGGAACCCCGCCCAGGAGCTGGGAGCTGAGCCTGGGGGGCAGGGAGCTGGGGTGGTCCCCCCACTCCATTTCCTCCCTTCCTGAGGAATTCCCTTTGAGCCCGGTGAAGGGATGTGGCTGCCACGTGCCAGTGTCCAAACGACCCAGGTGACAAAGGTGGCAAGAGGCAGGCCCAAAAGAAGTCAGCCAGTGGGAAAGCCGCGTCCCCAGAGGCGGGTGTCAGCGCTGGCAGGGCAGCCAGCAACCCTGGTCGTCTAGAAACAGGTTGCTTCGTTCACTAGTTAGCTGGATGAACTATCTGCTGTGTTCGTTTTGCCATTTTATCTTTGTATGAAAGCTACGGTTTCTTAAAATGTATGACAGAAATTGTGACATAGGAAGACAGTGTTTAAAGAAAAGGGGAACTAGGGAGGGACAGGAAGGAATGAAAAAGAAAAAAATGACAAGAGGATGAAACGGAAACAGCTTTAGTAAATAAAGGGGAGTAGGGATTAAGGGGAGGGCGGGGGATGGTAAAAAGATTAAGTTGTATCAGGCACAGGTGCGCGTGCCGTGACGCGTCCATCGTGACGTGTCTAAATGGTACGGGTAAGGCCGGCGGTGTGCGCTCGTGCCTGCAGCCCCTGCTCAGGGCTCGCGGGGGCTTTGAGGCCAGTCTGGGCTCTAGTGAGTAGAGGGAGCAGCCTGCACTTTGTAGTGAGACCCCGTCTCAAAACACACAAGCAAAAAATTGTGCCAGTTAATTTAATTTAATTTTAATGATTTTTTAAACATTTATTTATTGTGTGTGTGTGTGTGTGTGTGTGTGTGGCCAGCTCAGCCCACCAGGGGGCAGGGCTGGCCGGCATGTGGTGCTGGGGGATCGAACCGCGGTCCCTGATGCTTTGCTAAGCTTGTTCTAAGTAGGTGCTTTAGACCACTGAGCCATCTCTCCAGCCCCATAATGACTTTTAAAGAACCAAAATATCTCAAGCTTTCTGTGTATTAAAGCGGGCCTTAATAATCAAAGGTACAAATGGTACAATAAAAAGGAAAAGGTATTGTTCATTATTTAATCAACACAAAACTTGGTAACGAGCAGACTGTAAGTAAGGTGTCATGAATAGGAGTGTTCTCACTGTTGAACCTGAAAAACATTACTAGAAAACTCTAGTGGAGCCAGTGTGTACCACCCGAAGTCAGGTCAATTTCCTGAGGCATTTTTATCACCTTTTCTTTCTTTTAATTTTATTTATTTATTTGTGTGTGTGTGTGTGTGGCCAGCTCAGCCCACCAGGGGACGGGGCTGGCTGGCATGTGGTGCTGGGGGATCGAACCGCGGTCCCTGTGCTTTGCTAAGCTTGTTCTAAGTAGGTGCTTTAGACCACCGAGCCGTCTCTCCAGCCCCTGTGCCAGTTAATTTTAAAAAAGAAAGTATGGTTTCTTTTGTTTTAATGACCCATTTTGGAGGTCAGCCGCGGAAGCCGCGCAAGGGTCCCCAGGGCCTTTTCGTGGCGGCGGCCACAGGTGACTCGCAAGCATCCGTGGAATGTAGTGTGCTGTCTCTTGCTGCCCTGCTCTCGCGTCTTGCCTGCGTTTCTGATTTGCGCAGGGCAGAGAAGTTACTCGTCTCAGTGGTGTGACTGAGGATTTAAGAGGTATGCTCTTAGGTTTTTTCATCTTTCTAGGCAAGTGAAGATCTGTTCTCCATTGAGGTAGCAGAGAGTCTGGTGCTGGGCTTTTGTCTTTGTGTCCGCAGTGTCTTTTGAGCTCAGTTCAGGATTTTGTGTTCAGCAGGAAGAACAGTTCTTTAACATCTGGCTGGGCCTGGCAGTTTCTGTTTTCCATTTGTTCTCGATGTGAGCTGAAGCTGTACAACCGGTGCGGAAAGCTCTTTGTGGCCTCTCCTCTGGCGATGAAAGCGTCTTCAGTCGCTGGGGGCTGGGCTAGGAAGTGCCTTAGCTCGAGGAGCTTGCGGAAGCCAGCCATTTCTGTGGTTTCCAGAAAAAAAAAAACTTCTAGTAACTTAAACTCACTAGTCTTTTTTAAAAATTATTTTTTTCTTTTGGATTTTTTAATATTTTCATTGGATTTTTATTTTAAAGAATAAAAATAAGAAAAAAAATACAAGATTTCAAAACAAGATGGGAAGTTGGGGCTAGGGAGGTAGCTCAGAGGCATAAGTACCTACTTGGCAAACACAAGGTCCATAGTTCCTTTTTTTTGTATTTTAGGAAGGGTCTACAGGGTGTTCAGGGTCTCACTACTAGATGGGACTTGTAGGATCGCAGTGCTCCTCCTGTTTACAGCCTCCCAAGAGCTGGGATTACAGGCACGTGCCACCACACCCAGTCTCAAGGTTCAGTCCTTGGCTGGCCCCAGAATTGGGCATGGTGGTGCACACGTACAATCCCAGCATTTGGGAGGGTGAGACAGGAGGGTTGCTGCAAGTTCAAGACCAACCTGAGGGTTACAAGGGTACGCACAGGGCCAGCCTGAACTGCATAGTGGTGATAGGTTTCTGGCCCTAGTATATGTTCATCTAATATGTTTGTTTGCTTTTAGGGTTGTTTGTTGCAGTACAGGGATCGAACTCATGACCATGTGCTTGACAGGCAGATGCTTATGCCACTGAGCCACGTCCCCAGCCCTTGTTCATCTAATATGGCTGAAGCCCTTAAAACAACAGCCTATCTTCCCAGAGACCACCTCCCTCCTTCTCCAACTCAGCCCAGGGTGCAATTTCCTTTCACCTTTCCTGCCATCTCAGGGAAGACCCCATCAGCTCCTCACATATTTCTTTTTTTTTTGTTTTTTTGGTTTTTTGTTTTGGCGGAACCGGGGATTGAACTCAGGCCCTTGCGCTTGTGCGCTTGACAGGAAAGTGCTTATTCCACTGAGCCATCTCCCTGGCCCCTCCTCACATATTTCTAAACATCCCTTCCACCAGTCAAGCGGAAGACCCAATACTATTATGGACTACTGAACTCTTTTAGATTATTTTGCTGAGTTAACACACCTATAATATTCAAATAACGGAACTTAACAAAAAAAGGTGATACAGATGAATATCGATTTTGTATCTGTGTATTCAAAGTGGTTAGGATAGATAGTTACATTCTCTTAATGAATAGAGGGATTTGTTCTAATGGTGTTTGTAAATAGGATATCAAGTCTGCATCTTGTACAGCAATTAACCACTAGGAAGAATGTATGCAATGTGTTAATTATTGAAACTGTCCTACCAATTTGATTTCAAACTGTCTCATTGCTATTTATCAATAAAATTATGGGAAATAAATAAACATCCCTTCCAACTCCACCCCTAACAGAAGTCCATAACAGCCCCAACTTTCTTTGTCTCAAGTCAGAGAATCTACTTGACCCATCTGCCCTTGATCCTCTCCATACCTTTGGAGTAAATAAAGGCTTCTTTTATCTTACCTATCTCTTACTGCGCCTCCAAAAAACCTATCAAGTGAGACCTGTCTCAAAAAAAAAGATGATGGGAAATTAGCAATGTGTGTTGGTGGTTTTTTTTTTTTTTTTTTTTTCTTCCAGAACCCGGGATTGAACTCAGGCCCTTGAGCTTGCCAGGCAGGCACTTACTCTACTGAGCCAGCTCCCCAGCCTCTAACAATGGTTTTTATATTGCACGCTGTTATCTTCAGAGTAGTTGTTCAGATTACCAGATATTAGCAGCAAAATTGATCAAGCAGTTAGGCATTAACTGTTCCTTTCAATAAACCAATAGAAATGAGTAATACAATTATCTTAGCTATCGTGTGTGTGGATATATTTTTTTCCTTCCTTCTTTCCCCCATCCCAGTTTCGCTCCATCACTGAGCTACACCTGATGCCCTAATTTTTTTTTTTTTAACTGAAGCAGACATATTTTAAGAATCAGAAATCACAAGATTAGGGTGAATCTTTGGCAAATGAGACCAAATTAATAGAGCAACAGGTGTACATTTTACTCTGCTTACTTCCCCCCTTAAGCTTCTACAGGTTTGCTATCAAGTCAGCTAATATTACTGTTACATAATGTTTAACGTTAGGAAAGTTAGAAGTTTGTGTTCAGCTTAATTGAATAATTTTTCAAACATTGCATTTGTTTGCATTTGGTGCTGGGATTTGAACCCAGGGCCTTATGCATGCGGAGCATGCTCTGTACCACTGAACTACATCTCAGCCCAGAAAATGTTCTTGTCTGTTTTGCATGACTGGGAATTGAACCAGGGACCACTGAGCTACATCCCCAGTATTTTTTTTTTTTTTTTTTTGGTGGAACCAGGGATTAAACTCAGGCCCTTGCGCTTGCCAGGCAAGCACTTATTCTACTGAGCCATCTCCCTGGCCCCCTTGTACTTTTTTTTTTTTGAACTAAAATTTTTATTCATTCATTTCTTGCATTTGAAGTATTCGTCGATGACATCCATGGCCTGCGGTTGTTTGCCATAGTCCTGCAACTGCAACCAAACACTTTATAGGGTTTTCCCTCACGGTCAGTTTTACAGAGTCCTACCTATAGCCCGAGTTTCTTATTGTCATTAGCCTTAATCGTGTTGATTTTGTGCTCAGCACAAAGGGCCTCCACTAACTGCATACATAGGCTCGTCACAGTTGGATGCAAGCACATGGAGATGGGCTTTGGCCGCTTGGCGAACTCCATGCACAAGGCCACCGTGGGTGAGGGCGGTCTTCAGCACCTCTTGTAAAGCAGTGTTGACGCCCATTACACCTCCCGCAGCAGTGCCTTCCTCGGCCCTGGGTGACTTACGGGTGAAGCCGAATCTTGAACACACCCTGTGCACCCTGCGGCGGCAGCAGGGAAAGAGCCCCAGTACTTTTTAAATTAAAAAGTGGTGCTAGGGATTGAACCAAGGCAGTCCTGATATACCAGCTCTTTTTGTTTATTTATTGAGAGGTTTTTCAGCAGTGTGATAAAGTGATAGCAAAGATAAAAGAAGCCTTTATTAACTCTAAAAACACGGAATCAAAGGCAGATGGGAAAAATCCTCTGACCTGAGCCAAAGAGGGCTGAGGTTTTCATGAACTTTTGTGAAGGGTGAGTCAGGGGCAGCTTGAATGACCTGTAAGGAGCTGACTGGGGTCTGTCCTGTGTGGGGGGAAGGTGAGAGACAGTTGTACCCCGGCTGGAGTGGGGGCGAAGGAAAAAATGATCTCTGGGAAGATGAGCTGTTGTGTCAAGAGCTTCAGCCATGTTAGGTGACCACCATAATAATTTAGCAATTTACACTAGAGCCAGAACCTACCATCTATTGTTTTGAGAGAGGCTCTTGTTAAGTCAGCCAGAGTGGGATCAAGCTTAGGATCCTCCTGCCTCAGCCTCCCAAAGTGCTAGCATTGTGGCACCGTGCTGGCTTTTACTTTTGAGACTGGGTCTCCTACTGGTAAGTTGCCACCATACTTGGCCTATTTTGTTTTCACAGTGTTCTAAGGTAAAGCTGACTGGCTGATACCGAGTTAATTAATGAATAATCATTGTGTGGCCATATATTTGTTTTGTTTTTTTAAGACAAGGTTGACCTGTGTAGTTCAGATTGGCTTTGAACTCACATAGCCCAGGCAGGCCTTGAACTGTCTGGGCGGTCCTTCTGCTTCAGCCTCCTGAATGCTGGGATTATAGATGTGTGACACCACATCTAGCTTTGTGTATCGTATTTTTAATTGTAGGTATACTAGACGGGGTGCAGCAGCCCCATCCCTTACTTTTCCACTGTAAATTTGTACAACTGTGCTCCTTAAGAAAGTAGGAAAACAGAACATAGGTGCTGTAAGCCTAAGCGAGACGTGTGCGCGGAACATGCAGTTGTTATGTGTGAAGACTGCCGTGGGCGTGGCAGTTGAAGCAAAGCTTATTTTTGCAGTAAGCTTTTGTTTTTATTTACCCTGTAGTTCATGTAGGTTTTTATTCCTTTTTAAAATTTTTTTTAATAGATTGAAATCAAAAATTATTTACAAACATAAATGAATATAATGATAAAAATTGTCCAAAATAAAAATGAAGAAAGAATTCACGGATCAGTCATAATAGTTCACTGTGTCAAAACCAAGAAACTTATATTCATATAATTAGAATTCTCAAAGTAGAAAGGAGTAGGCAATAAATATTTTTTAAATTAATTAATTAATTTTTCTATGCGGTACTGGGGATTGAACTCAGGACCCTGCGCTTGCCAGGCAGGCACTTATTCTACTGAGCTATCTCCTCGGCCCTGAATTTTTAAAATTAATTAATTAATTAATTTTAATAATAAATATTTAAAGATTTAAATTCTGAATTTAGTTCAACTTATAATACTGCATTTCCAAGAAAAATGACCTTTTGCACAAGAAATTTAAATAAAATCATACCAAGATACACAAAAATGTAATTGTCTAAAACTTATTGTAAAGAAAAAATAATTACAGCATATACATAAAAAATATTAGCAATGGGGAGGAAATATTAGCTATGGAAGAACAAAATAGCATCTTATTACACATTAGAAAAAAAAGGACCAAGTGTGTAAGAAACTAGACTACTTACAGGACTGAAAGAAAAGATCTGTCCTCTTTGAATGTTATACTTAGAAAACACACCTTTGGGGCTGGTGAGATGGCTCAGTGGTCTAAAGCACCTACTTGGAACAAGCTTGGCAAAGCACAAGGACCACGGTTCAATCCCCCAGCACCACATGCCAGCCAGCCCCGCCCCCCAGGTGGGCTGAGCTGGCCACACACACACACACACACACACACAAATAATAATAAATAAATAAATTAAAAAAAAAGAAAACACACCTTTGAAAACTCAGAGTAAGATTTCTAGTTATACAAACGTGAAATATTTCAATATCTCCAGGAGTAGCATATAGGAAATAACAAAGAGCATAATTCAAAAGGCAAGAGAAGTTGCAGTATGCTCCTGTATGAACAATAAAGAGCTCTCAATATGACAGTTATGCAGGACTATGTAAAATATATTAGATGAACCCTATTTAAAGGTCATTGAGGATTTCTATGAAACAGTGCCAATCTTATGTTGGGTTATACATATATTTTTTTCATAAATATGTTTGTGTATGTGTTTATAAAAGACAGGGAAGAAGTAATATAAAGTAAACAAAATGGAAATATATTTTTTAATTATATAAGTTCCTAGTAGGAGAAGATATCATATGATGTCTTTTCAATAAATTCAATTTCAGTAAGTCAAAGATACAGCATAAATCTTAGAACAAAAATTGAGATTAAGCAATATTCAGAAAATTAAATACTAATTAATTAAAAATTAAATGTTTCAAAACAATTGAAGTAAGAAAAAGTTTTCATGTTAGCAAAGAAGTACTAAGAGTAAAACATAAGATAAATAACTGGAATGGCAAATAAATGATCAGCACTTCTAACAGTTTGAGGATAGGATATTGCACAAAGTTCTAGTGTGTTGTGGACATGCATAATGACCATGACAGTTACTGGTGGCCAGATGTCACTTTTTGGACTGAGCTACGGCTATTTCTTCAAAATCCACCCTGTAGACTCAGATGGAATCATGACCCATAGGGTGGAAGAGAAGTCCATTTGTAGAGTGTGC
>NW_004524630.1:11707612-11715092 GCF_000260255.1 Octodon degus | reverse complement strand
ACTGAGCCATCTCCCCAGCTCCAGAAGTTATTTCTGATCTGATTTCTTCTATACCTTTATGCAGTTGTTCTTTTACTTCCAACGCTATTATATCAGAAATATCACATGTGTGATTTCCAGTTTCCTCTATGCTAGTGTCTTCTGCATTTGTACTGTGTGGACTCAGGACCTGACTGCATTTTGTTCCTTTTCTTTGTCATTTTGTATACTGCTGTCTTCTGACCTTTGGTGTAGAGCTTAGATTTCTTACCTTAGCACCAGGTCCAGATCTACGAAGTTCAGATTCCTCCAGGTTGGTGTTGCTTGGATTTGGCTGGGATCTGGCTGCTGTGCTCCCCTTCTTTCTGCTGCAGACCTTGGAGTTGAACCCTTTGTGTCACTCTGGCAAGATGTTCTGCTCCTGAATCAGCTGGGTAGGTCTTGCCCCTAGCCTCTTTGTAGGGAATTCTGCTGAAGGGTTTCACACCAGGCCTGCGCTCCTGGTCTATTCAAGATCTGTGGGCCCTGGGTTGTCTCACTCACACACTGGGCCTGCGGTCCTGGTGTATTCAGGATCCCCCGGCCCTGGCGGTCTCACTCATAACACTGGACCTGGCTCTGGTTCTATTCAGGATCCAGTGGCCCTGGGTGGTCTCATTCACACATCAGGCCTGTGCTCCTGATTGCTTCAGGATTCGCAGGCCCCTGGGTCATCTCATTCACACGCCGGGCCTGCTCTCTGGGTCTGTTCAGGATCCAGCAGTGCTGGGCGGTCTCACTCACTCCCTTTTCCTTTCTAGATAGTAATAAATATTTATTTATATAACATTTTTCATTTTAAAAAATTTTTGAAACAGGGTCTTGCTATGTAGTTCAGACCTTGGAACACATTGTGTAGCCCAGGCTGGCTTTAAATTCATGGTGATTCTCCTGCCTCAGCCTCCTGAGTGCTGGGATTATGCATGTGCCATCATACCCAGCTATGTAGTAGTAAATTTAAAACTTTACTTTAAATTTAAGACTTACTGTACTGTCTTTAGCAAGTTTGTTTTAAATTTGTATAAAATGTGTATTTTTTTGTTTTGTTTACATCTCAGGAAACTTGTAAACTGTTTACTTTTCTGTGTAGGTAGTATTATAGATTGTTTTTGGACTTAGACTCTAACATTGCTACTATGGGTATACAGTGTGACCTTTTTGTTTCTATGTGGTTTATTTCTTCTTGTTTTAAACTGTGTGGTTGGTATCTGAAAATGTGCTGACAAATTTGGCTTTAGTACTCTGTTTTTACTCACTGGGAGATGAAGGAAGATCCTTGGCATTGGTGGTGTATGCACCATCCTACCCTGAAATCTCTGTTCTGCCTCTCACCCAGTGGTGAGCCTTAGGCAAGATATTTAGGTTTCTTAAGGCTCAGTTGGCTTGTCTGTTAAATTAATACATTCATCACAGAATTTCTGTGAGAATTGATGAGTCATAGCATGGAACACACAGAATATTAAACTTCTTTTTTCTGTGTAGGTGGACATTGCTGGGTTTATTTTTTATTTATTTATTTTTTGCGGAACCAGAGATTGAACTCAGGCCCTTGTGCTTGCCAGGGAAGTGCTTATTCTACTGAGCCATCTCCCTGGCCCCATTTGCTGGGTTTAAAATAGATTCAAAAGTCACACATTATGATTTAGATCCAAAATGGCGGCAAAACTCATTGTGTTTGGAAAGTGACTGGATTAATGGGGCATTATAATCAATTGACCAGCAAGTGTTGGGTTTCTTTGGAAAAAGAGGGTCCCTGGAAGCATGACCTGGAAGGGTCTATCTTCCTTCCTGGCTCCTTCTTGGGCTCTGCTTCCTGGTCACCAAGAGGTCAGTACCTTTCCCTCTGCAGTGTGTTCTGTGGTGCTGTTTGACCTTTGGAGCTGGCTGACCAAGGACTGGATCATGAATTAAAGAAACTGCTCCTCTTTGGAGTGGGTGTAGGGTGCTGTGTCTCAGCAATGAGGAAAGTAACTAACACACTGAATAATTCTGTTACCTCTTCAGAGATTCTATAAGACAGTGATTACAGATTTCTGGTTTCTGGGACTTTATTACATCATGATTTGAATACAATGTATAAACATATGTGGAAATACTGTAACTTTTGTTTGTGTTAAGTTATTTTCTTGAATTTTATTTTTTTGTTCTTAGTTAATGCTACCACTTTTACAATGTTAAAATGTAACTAACTGTGTATCCTGATAGCATTAGCAGAAATAAATATATTTGTCTCTATGGACCTTATTCCATGTATCTTTTTTTAATTTATTTTTATTTTTTAAAAATTATTTGTTTTGTGTGTGTGTGTGTGTGTGGCCAGCTCAGCCCACCAGGGGGTGGGGCTGGCTGGCATGTGGTGCTGGGGGATTGAACCGCGGTCCCTGTGCTTTGCTAAGCTTGTTCTAAGTAGGTGTTTTAGACCACTGAGCCATCTCACCAGCCCCCAAAATGGCAGAAGTTTTTTTTTTTTTTTTGCTCCGAATGCCTTCAAGGCATGACTGGCTGGCTTGTGTTGTGGGGATCGAACCACAGCCACCTGAGCCTGACTGCTTTGTTGAAGCAGCCTCCATGTATCTTAATTGTAGTCGCTGATCCATTGTGTCAACTTGAGAATTGAGAAGTTTAGAATTTTAACTGAGTGACTCAGCAGGTGACCAGGGTCTTTACTGTAAACATCCTGAGCTTGTAGAAAGAGGAGGGTGTGGAGAAGGTGGGGGCCGATAGCAGCATACAATATGAGTGAGGGAAAAAAAATACGAGTGAGGGAAAGAGGTTTGCTCTTCCTTTTTGCTCTTGTTGCTTTTTCTGTGTACTGCCTTGAAGTGTTGCCCCTATACCATGCCACTTGGAGCCAGCTAGTTGTGGATTGAAACTTCCATAAACTGTGAGCTAAACAAGCCTTCCTTCCTTAGTTTTGGGCATTGGGTTTTTTTTTTCCCTCAGCAAAGAGAAAAGTAATTAAGTCAATTATATTATTGGGCTTGGTGAACTACCTCTTTAGCAAGCTGAGCTTGAAGAGTGGCAACAAAAAGAACTGAGCATGGACTGTCACCAACACCACGGATTCCTTTCTTGCCCACTAGGCAGGGTGTGAACCTTTTCTTGTCACCATGTTCAAAACTGCTTCTAGTAAAGTTACTTAGTTCTTAAAATTAGGGTTAGGGGTTAGGGTTAGGGTTTTTATATTAAAACAACCTTAAGTCAAATTCTTTATAGACATCTCATTTAATTTTACGATTCTAAAATTACATTTTAAAATTCGTTCATACTTATTCTCTGTCTTGTCTGATGTCACACTAGCCTTGAAAGTAGGCAGTTCTTGGACACATCTGTGACTCTAACTGTGGTTATCTTAGCCATTTTGCTGGACAACTTTTCCTTTTGTTCCCCAGTTCCCATTTCTTTTTATATGCGTGTTGTTGTTCTGCACACACTAGCTCTTTTTCCTTATATGCATGTATTTTGGATGTCTGCAAATTTATTGGCTCTTTTATACTCAAAATACATTGGTGGTCACCTGTGCTGTGGAGTTGTTAGATCTCTTTGTGTCTGCATTTTGAGTTAAACATTAAAACTTTTTATGACATTTCATTTGTTTTTTTCCTTACTCATAAGTTAGAGCATTTGACATCTATGTTTTTAATAATCTTTCTTAGTTGTATGGGTCCTTTGGTGCTTGTCAGTGGTTCTGAAATTTACAAGTGAGAAACTTGCTTTTAAGAAGTTTTTAGCCATTTACCACTTGTTTGGAAGAGGGAAAAATCATTTAAGTTGAATTTGCTTTCAGTTAGAAATGTCTGAGAGAAAATGGCATTTGTATTAGTTTACTAGGGTTGTGATAAAATACCACAGGCTGGGTGGTTTAAACAATAGAGATTTTATTTTCTCACAGTCTTTGGGGCCAGAAGCCCAAGATCTTGGTATTGGAAAGATTAGTTTCTCCTGAGACCTCTTTTTGTGCCTTTGCATCCCTGACTTCCCTCTGTTTTAGGAATAGCAGTCATACTGGATTAGGGTCTACCCTAACAGTCACATTTAAATCTCTATTTAAAGACCTTTTCTCCAAATATGGTTATAGTTGAGGTCTTCAGACTTCAGCATATGAATTTGGGGGCACTATTTGCCCAAATAGAACCCTTTGTAGAGAAATTAAAAATAAAGGTGGAACACTTTTTTTTTAAAGAAAACGTAAGTTTGATTTTAGAGTCTTAAACTGGGAATATATATAATAGGTAGTTGAATTTAAAAGAGTACAAATTTGGATACTGATTTGGAGAGCACATTTACTCAGAGATACCATATTAAAATTAAAGTATCAGGCCTGGCCAAATAGCTCAGTGGATTAAAGCTCCTGCAAGCAGGCACAAGGGCTGTGGTTTCAATCCCTAGGCCCCACCCCCAGGGCGCCCTGAGATGGCAATTGAGACTGAGTGTGGAGGTGCGCGTTTGTAACCCCAGCTCTTGGGAGGCTGTAAACAGGTGTATCACTAGGAGTCAATCTAGTAGTGAGACACTGAACAAACACTCTATAGAGCCTTCCCTAAAATACAAAATAAATTTAAAAAAAAGTAAAATTAAAACAACATAAGGAAATTAATTTTTGTTTTTACCGTGAATCTACATTTCTGGTGCCAAAAGAAAACAATTGTAATATAGATAACTAAAAATTCTTTAGAAGTATTAAGAGCCACAAGAGAAATTTGAAAAATTAAGATTTTTTTCTCATGGATTTATTTCAATAGTTTGGTGAGTTTGCTTTTCCTTTTTTAAAATCTCAGCAACTTAAAAAACATCAATTATAATAACAACGTTTTTCAGATTATAAATGTTTTGGAAATGATTTACCTAAAATAGGCTGTGATCCAACCAACTTTTTGGGTTTCAAAGCCATGCAGAAATCTTATGGTGCTCCAGAAAATCCGTTCTTTTTTCTCTTCCTGGCTGCTATAGTAACAACAGCTGTTACAGAGGCATCTGAGGCTAGTGCTCTTTCCTTAAGAATGGAGGACTTAAAAAAAAAAAAATGGAGGACTTTTCCAGGCTTTAGTCCCCTGATATCCTAATTTGGAAATGCTACCTCATTTTTCTGTTTTTCCCAAAATGCCTCTGAGACATCTAGGTTGTTCCACTTTTCTTGGCCTTCAGCACTATTTCAAGGGTTAGCCAAGGAAAAGAAAGGATTCCAGTAAAGTGAAAGTAACATACTGGTCAAACAGTTTTACTGTTGTTTTTTTGAAACAGTTACTTTATTTTTGGTACTGGAACTTGAACTCAGGACCTTCTGCTTGCCAGGCTGGTGCTGTACCTCTGAGCTCTACCCGAGCCCCGTATTCTGATTTTGTTTGTTTTTTACCATCTGTTTATCTTTTTAAAAAAAGAATCAAACTTCAAACCACATATTTTCTTTTATATAATAATTTGTTACTATTTTTCATTTATGTATTTGGTACGGGGTCTCACTATGCAGCTCAGACTCATAGTGGTCCTCCTGTTTTCAGCCTCCCTAGCCCTGGGATTACAGGGGTGGAGCTGGTGTGGCATCAGGGACCAGAGATTGAACCTTGGTCCCTGCAGTCTTAGTCCGCTGAGCTATCTCGCTGGCCTTATCTTTTGTATAATAATTTAAAGTACAACTGTTTGCTTTATTCTTGTCGTCTATATACTTGCTTAGGAACAGTTTGCCAGCAGGTCTCTTAATTTACTTAAAAATTCTAAACTATTCTTAATATGTTAATCAGCTTTCTATCAGTGTGACGAAATACATGGAGAAAACAACTTAAAGAAAGAAAGATTTGTTTTGGCTTACAGTTCCTGCCATGCTCACTTGAGTCAGTTGTTCTGGGCCCATGATGAGGCAGAGCATCGTGGCAGGGAGCATGCGGTCCGGTAAGAAGCTCACCTCCTGGTGGACGGGAGAGAGAAGGAAGGAAGTGTGGGGAGAGAGCAGAGTGATTCCTCTTCTGCATTTGTTGCATACAGTTCCCCAGCCTATTGGATGATGCTGCCCACTTTCAGGGTGTACTAGCACTCAGTTTCCTGCCCAAATGCCAGTCATTCTGGCAACATCATCAGAGGCACACCCACAAGTGGCTTACTAATGTCCTAGGCGTTGAGGAATTTCTCTGTTTCTCTGTTCAAGGGTCTTGGAAAAAGGGAGTTAGATTTTATCAAATGCTTCCTCTGTAGCAATTGAGATGTTTATGCTATTTTCTCCATTATTTCATTGATGTAGTGTACTACATTGATTGATTTTATATGTTGGGACATTCTTGGATTGCTGAGATAATCCTCATTTGATTGTGGTATGCATCCTTTCAGTATGCTGCTGTGTTCAGTTTTCGAGTATTTTGTTGAGAATTTTAAAATCTACATTCATAAGGGATATTAAACATTTTCTGTAAGGCCTTGATTTCAGGGTAGTGCTAGTCTTATATGTACATGTATCTATTCCCCATGATATATATATTCATTATGTATCTGTGTCACAAACATGTTCTGTGCCACAAACATGTTCTGTGCCATTCTAGCCAAAAGTTTGTCAGTTTGTTAATGTTTCAAAGAACCAATTTTGATTTCAGTGATTTTTCCCTATTATTTTTCTTTCTTAATGATCTCTGATTTAATCTTCATTAGTTTTTCCTGCTAACCTTGTGTTTTGTAATCTTCTGTTACAATTCCAAAAGATGTTATGATTTGTGATTTTCTTCATACAGTCATTGCAGCACTAAATGTCTGAGTGCAGCTTTTCCTGAATCTGATAAGCTTTAATGTGTTTGCTACTATTTTTGCTTGTCTTAAAGTATCTTTAATTTTCTTTTATTCATTGGTTCATTATTTAAAGTTTTATTGTTTAATTTTGATACATTTTTTAATTTTTCAGTTTCCTTCTGTTACTGATTTATTTTATTCATTTATTCATTTATTTATTTTATTCTGGTACTAGAGATCAAACTCAGGACCTTGCTCATGCTAGGCATATTACTGATTTCTAGCCTAATTCCATTTGTCAGGTTTTTATTCTTACATTTTGAGTGTTTATGATTAGGTGTATATATATAAAACTGTTGTATGTTGTGTGTAATTGTGTTTTTAAAATAGGAGATCAAATATACATGTATTGTTTTAAATTTTATTTATTTATTTTTCTATTTTAGGGAAGGGCCTACAGGGTGTTCAGTGTCTCACTAATAGATCGGACTTGTAGTGATCTGCATGTTTAAAGCCTCCCAAGAGCTGGGATTACAGGTGTGTGCTACCACGCCCAGTCTCAGTTGCCAACTCAGTGTGCCCTGGGGACAGGGCCAGCATGGCAGGCCTGGGGATCGAACCCCTGGTCCCTGTGTCTGTTTGCAGGCACTTTAATCCACTGAGCTATTTGGCCAGCCCTTACATTGCTTTTTAGATAGTTACTTTTATTGATACTGTTTATTCATGTGGATTTGGATGGATTATTAGGTCACTT
>NW_004524630.1:11703089-11707254 GCF_000260255.1 Octodon degus | reverse complement strand
CTGAAATTCAATTTCTGTTGTTTCTTTTATTCCATTCATTTTTTTGGTTAATATATATTTGCATTACATAATGATTACACTCCTTGTGGAGAGTTGGTATGTATACATAACATGCCTTAATTCTTTTTATTTCCTTTTTGTCCCCCAATTACTTTTTAAAAAATGAATCAAAAATTCATAATCAAATACTAGAATTATAATAGTTAATACATAGTATATAGTTATCTTCAAAGTAATTACTCATACAAGTACCAAGGATTCTTACAAAAAACAAACATAATACAAATCTTTCTTTTCAATGAACTAAGAGGAACTAGTAGTATAAATGAAATAAATTATCATATATTAAAGTACTTTTACAGCAATGGAATTTGTAACTTGCAATATTTGAACTTCCCCTTTGAATAAAGTCTATCTCCCTACTTCCCTACTTCCTATTTTTTGGTTTATTCTTTATTTGTATTTTTGTGTTTCTCAGGAATGTGTTTATTATGGCTTCATTTTGTAGTTGGTGGTGCTGTTTTTCTTAAAACATGTTTTAATGACCAGTTTTATGTTTACAGAAAAATTGAGAGGACAATATAAAGATAGCATATAACTCTCAGCCCCTACACCTATAGCATTTCCATTATCAACATGATCCACTAATATGGTACATCCATTACAGATGACAAATGATCACACATAATTTTCACCCCAAGTCAGTTTTCATTAGGGTTGATTTTTTGTATTGTATATTTTGTGAGTTTGGACAAATACATGATGACATGTATATACCATTAAATCATATACTATAGTTTCACTGCGTTAAAAAATCTTCCATGTTCTGCCTTTTAATTATTTTCTTTCCCAAACCCCTGGCAACTGCTGATCTTTTTTATTATCTTCATAGTTTTGCCATTTCCAGATATAGCTTGAAGTTTATCATACGTAGTTTTTTTGGATTGGCTTCTTTATTTAGTAAAGTATATTTAAGTTTACTGCATGACTTCTTGTAGCTCAATAACTTATTTCCTTTTACAACTGAATAATATTTTATTTTCCAGATGTAATGCTATTTATCCCTTCTCCTACTGCAGGATATCTAGATTTCTTCCAGGTTTTAGCAATGACAAATAAAGGTGTTTTAAACATCTGTGTGCACATGCTCAGCAAATAGCTCAGTGGATTAAAGCACTTGCTTAGGCAGATGCAGCAGCCAGGGTTCGATCTCTGGGGTGCTGTGCCAGCCCCAAACCCAGGGCCCACTGAGATGGCAATTTACTGGGTGTGGTGGCATGTGCCTGTAATCCCAGCTCTCGGGAGGCTGAACACAGGCAGATCACTTTGAGTCCAATCTACATAGTGAGACCCTCTACTAAAATAAAAATAAATAAATAAAAATAAATAAATAAAAATAAACATCTGTGTGCAGGTTTTTTGTGGTCACATTTTTAACTTCTTTGGATAAATGCCAACGGGCTCTAACACTTTACATTCTCATCAACAGTGTGACTTTCTTTTTCTCCTTTCATCCTAGCACTGAGTAGTCAGTGTTTGGATTTCAGCCACTCTCTATTAAGTGTGTAGTGATGCCTCCTTATTTACATTGGCATTTTCTTGATGACATATAATGAGGAACATTTGTTTATTCACTTATTTGCCATTTCTGTGTATGTATTTATATATCTTTTACTTTGTGAATTGTCTGTTAAGGTAGTTCCCCTTGTAAAAGTGTTTATTTTATTTTTTTATGTTGGGGCCTTCTACATGCTTTACTAAGCTACATCACTAGAGTTAGCTAATAATTACCTCAGATTAGTTTCATATTTTTGAATTTTCAGAGTTCTTTGTACACCAGATAACAATTCTGGTAGGTCTTTTGCATATATTTTCCCCTAGTTTTGGCCTGTCTTTTTATTTTCCTAAAGGTATCTTCACAGAGATTGATTGATTGATTGATTAATTGATTTATGCAATACTTGGATGTTACTCATGACCTTGGGCTTGCCAGGCAGGTGCCCTGGCCCTCAAATTTTAACGTATTTCAGCTTGTCAGTTCTTTTATGGATCATACGTTGGTGTCATATCTTAAAAATCCACCAAATCGAAAGTTGTCTATAAATTTTTTGTATTTTCTAGGAGTTTTATAGTTTTAAAGTTTATTTTATTACTACTTGTTTGTAGAATGTAATTACAATCATTATAAGGAGTTGGTACATGTACACAATACATCTTAGTTCTTTTTTTATCCCCTTTTTATCTTTCTACCCCCTTCATCTCTCTATCCCCTTCCCTTTTGCAAGAGTTCTATTTTCCTGTTATTTTTTATTTTGCTTTATAATTTGTCTCAGTTACTTTTCTCTCGTTGCAGGGACAAATTCCTGACACACAAAATAAAGGAAGGAAAGGATTATTTAGGTCACAGTTAGTGGAGGTTTCAGTCCATACTCAGCTGGGTCTAAGGCAGAGTGGCACATGGCAGAGGGCGGCAGTTGATGGTGGCGGAATGCGGCATAAGAGCAAAAGCAGATGGCAGGAGTGGCTGCAGCAATAGCTCCAGAGAGGAAGTCTGTCTCCCTTACATTGCATTCAGGCTATTGCCCCAGGCTGGGAGTAGTATTCACACCTGTAGTCCTGGCAGCACTCAACACCCATAATCCCAGTGGATCATGAGTTTATCTTAAACTTTAGAAGTCTACCCCATGACTGCGTGAGGCTTTGGGGGGACAACTTGACACAAACCGTAACATAATTCATTTATGCTTTGGGTTTCTTATTTAAGAGAAATCATGTGTTATTTAAGCTTATGTGTCTAATTTATTTTACTTTTCTTAGTTTTAGAGTTTTCATTTAATTTAGACCTTCGTTCTGTTTTGAGTCAATTTTCGTATAGACTTTTTTGTGTGTATGCCTAGATGGAGTTTTTCAAATGTGAATGTTCTTTTCTCCCAACAGCATTTGTTAAAAGAAAGCTTACCTGTGTTCCTTTGTCTTGCTTTTGCTCCTTTATTAAAGATCAGTTGACATTTTTTAAAAAATGTACTTAGTACAAGGTCTACAGGGTCTCATTACACAGATCAGACTCTGGTGATCCTCCTGTTTTCAGCCTTCCAAGTGCTGGAATTACAGGCATGTACCACCATGCCTAGTCAATGAGCAGTTGACTTTATGTGGCTTTATACCTGGGTTCTGTGATCTAGTCCATTTTCTCATAACAAAGTGTCTTGATTATTGTAGCTTACATAGTAAACCTTGAAGTTCATTTTTTCCTACAATTTGTTTTTTTTCCTTCAAAATTGTGTATTTCTTTTCCTTTTGCTATTTGTTGTCTGCTACTGTTTTTTTTTCTTTTGTGTTATTTATTTCATGTAGTTCTGTTTTCTTTCCTTTTAAAGCATATTACACTTTTTTAATCGTTGCCTAGAGTTACAATTAAGTATAATTAATATCCTTAATTAATTATAATTCAAGCCCATCTTCAGATAACATCAAACTTTCTCAGACATTGTGTGTATAACAGTGAAATATTGCTAATTTTTCTTTTACTTCTTGGATTATTTCTAGGATTTTACTTATATAAAGCATACTTAAATATACATATATATGATCATACATAATTGAATACATTGCTACTTTTATTGTTAACGAACTTTTGTTAGATCAATTCAGAATAGAAAGTTCTGTTAAGAATTTCATGGGGCGATGGACTCCTGGTCCCAGCCCAGGCGCAGGGTGGGTGAGACCGTCTTCCACCCCCTTGGGACGCCCCCCCACCTCTCTGCAGCACCTACTCGCCTGCCGAATAGGAATTTCTGCCGTGTTCTGTGAACTCCCAGACCCAGTCCTAGCCCAGGTCCGGTGAGTGTGTGGGAGAGCTTCCGGCTACCCTGCGCCGGCGGGACCGACTCCTGGTCCCAACCCAGGCACAGTGTGGGTGAGACCTTCTGCCACCCCCTTGGGACACCCCCACCACTCTGCAGCATCTGCCCCACCCCACCCGCCAAGTAGGAATTTCTGCCATGTTCTGGGAACCCCCAGACCCAGTCCTAGCCCAGGTCTGCTGAGTGTGTGGGAGAGCTTCTGGCTACCCTGTGCCTGTGGGACAAACTCCTGGTCCCAGCCCAGGCGCAGCATGGGTGAGACCCTCTTCCATCCCCTTGGGACGCCCCCCACCACTCCGCAG
>NW_004524630.1:11693363-11695244 GCF_000260255.1 Octodon degus | reverse complement strand
AAAAGCTACAACTCTTGTTGCATAGATCCTGCTTTACCTTGGTCTTAACCATCCAGAAGAAAAGTATGAAAACGCAGTATAAGAAATAAAGCCATGCTGTTATGTTGAGCTGTGGGGGCCTCAGGTTAACAATTTCTGACATTGCCAGTTAAGCGGAAGACCCAATACTATTATGGGCTAGTGGACTCCTTTGGAATATTTTGCTGAGTTTACACACCTATAATAGTTAAGTAACGGAACTTAACCAAAAAAGGGAATGCAGATGAATGTCCATTTTTAATGTGTGTATTCAAAGTGGTTGGGATGGATATATAGTTACATTCTCTTAATTAATAGAATGATTTGTTCTAGTGGTGTTTGTAAATAGGATATCATGTCTGCATGTTGTATAGCAATTAACCACTAAGAAGAGTGTGTGCAGTTTGTTAATTATTGAAACTGTCCTATCGATTTGATTTGAAATTGTCTCATTGCTATTTGTTTATCAATAAAATTTTTGGAAAAAAAAAGAATTTCATGGGGCCAGGGAGACAGCTTGGCAGTCTAAGCACCTGCCTGGCAGGCACAACGTCTGAGCTTTGATCTCCAATATTGCGTGCCCTACCTGCCCTGTGCTTTGTTCACCACCGAAAATGGGTGTGGTGGCACACGCTTGTAATTCGAGTGCTGGGGAGGCTGAGAGAGGAGAATCACCACGAATCCAAACTGTATAGAGAGATCCTGTGCCACACAGATAAATAAGTAAAAGATTAAAATAAATTTAAAAACATTTCATCATTACATATTGCCTTTCTAATAATCTTTTTTGTATTTTAGGAAGGGTCTACAGGGTATTCAGGGTCTCACTACTAGATTGGAACGTGTAGTGATTCTCATGTTTATAACCTCCTAAGTGCTGGAATTACAGGTGTGTGCCACCACGTTTAATCTCAGTCATCATCTCATTGTGCCTTGGGGGTGGGGCCGGCAACACTGGCCCGGGGATGAACCCTGACCCCTGCACCTGCTTTCAGGTGCTTTAATCCGCTGAGCTATTTGGTCAGCCCTTTCTCCCTTTCTATACGTTGATTTGAATTTCTGTCTAATATAATTTTTCTTTTAAAGAATTTTTGTAATGTCAAAAAGTAGGTCTACTACTCAATTTTTTTGTTTGCCTGAGAAAACCCTTATTTTTCTTCACTTTTATAATTTAACAGGCTAGAGAATTCTAGGTTGATATTTTGGTTCTCTCAACGCATATTTCATTCAATTTTCTTCTTGCTGGTTTGTGGAAGTTGGGTATAATACTATCCTTGCTTCCCTAGAAGTAAGGTTTATCACCCTCTGGCTTTCTTCTGAGTCTTTCTTTCTTTTCTTTTTTTTTAAAATGAATTTAGGACAGGATTTACAGGGTGTGCAGGATCTCACTATGTAGTTTGGACTCGTACTGATTCTCCTGTTTTCAGCCTCCTAAGCGCTGGGATTACAGGCGTGTATACCACCATGCCTAGTCTCAATTGCTGTCTCAGTGCGCCCCGGGGGTGGGACTGGCATGGCATACCAGGGATCGAAACACTGTCACTGCGCTCTGCTGAAGCAGGTGCTTTAGTCCAATGAGCTGTCTGACTGGCCTTCCTGAGTATTTCTTTAGTTTTGATTTTTCTATAGGTTAAAAATGAAATGTCTAGGTATACTTTTGTTTGTTTGGCATTTATTCTGCTTGATATCCCTGAGTTTCCTGGACCTGAGGCTTGCTAATTTGGGGAAATTTTTAGTAGTTATTTTTTCAAATATTCTATTTCTTTTTATCTTCTTTCATCTTCTGCTGTTCCTATTAATCATAAGTTACACATTTTTTAAAATTTTTATTTATGTGTGTGTGTGTGTGTGTGTGTGTGTGTG
>NW_004524630.1:11678054-11692533 GCF_000260255.1 Octodon degus | reverse complement strand
AATTGCTATGTGTTATATTCCTGTGCTTTGAGGAAACTGTAACTATTTTCCAATGTGGCTGCACAATTTTAAATTTCCACTGACAAGTAGGAGTTCTAGTTTCTGTACAGTCTTGTGAACACAACCCTCTTCTTTAAATACTTTAGTGGGTATGAGGTGGAACATCACTTTGATTGTGATTTACGTTTCTCTAGCAGCTATTTTCTTGTGCTTATTGGCATTTGTATATATTCTTTTGGAAAAAGCCAAACTAGTTTCTCCATTTTTCAATGACTTATTTATGTCTTTATTGTTGAATTGTAGGAGTTCTATATGTATTGGGTATATAAAATTTATTTATCAAATACTTGATTTGAAAATTAAAGGGTCTGAGTTCAATCCCCACCCAGTTCTGCCAGAAAAAAAAAAAAGAAAAAAGAAAATTTTTCCTCTTCATTAGTGAGTTGCATTGACTATCCTTTGTTGTAGAAAAGGTATTTATTTGTTTGTTCTCTTTTTTGGTACTGGAGATTGAACCTAGCCCTTTTCTGTGTTTTATTTTGTGACAGAGTCTCCCCAAATTGTCTTGATTTATGTCTAACTTGTTACCCTCCTGCCTCAGCCTCCTAGGATTACAGGAGGACTCCATCTTCCCTTGAACTTTTTAACTTTAATAGGTGCTGTTTGGTTACTTGTACTTCTGTGTCATATGGAAAACCTTTGTATGTTATAAAGTCAGAAAAATGTATGCTGTTTCTTTTTTTTTTTTTTTTGGTGGAACTGGGGATTGATCTTAGGCTCTTGCACTTGCCAGGGAAGCACTTATTCCACTGAACCATCTCCCCAGTCCCTTGCTCATGTTTTCTTATGCAAATTTTATAGTTTTAGCTGTATGTTACATTTTGGATTACCTTTTTAGGTGAGAGGTCAAATGTATTCTTTTGGGAGTGGATATTTAGTGTTGAAACACTGTGTTGAGAAGAATACTCTTTCAGTATTTATAGATCATAGCACTTGTTTGGTAAAAAAATAAACTGATCATAGATATATAAATTTATTTCTAGAGTTTTTATTGATCTTATTGATTGATGTTTCTGTTCTTATACCACTTCTTTATTTTGATTAATATAATTTTGTAGTAGGCTTTGAAATTGTGAAGTCAAAAATCTTATAACTTTTTCAGTGTTACTTAGGCTCTTCTGGGTCCATTGAATATCAGTATGAATTTATTTATTTATTTATTTATTTATTTATTTATTTATTTGGTACAGGGTCTCACTACAGAGCTCAGACTCGTAGTGATCCTCCTGTTTCAGTCTCCCTAGCCCTGTGATTACAGGGGTGCACCACCATGCCCTGTTTCACTGGCCAGCTCGGCGCAGGGCTGGCACAGCATGCGGTACTGGGGATTGAACCCCAGTCCTAGCACTTGGCATGCAGGCTCTTATAGTGAGCTTTTTTCATTCCTTCCCTTTTGTTTTTGTCCTTGTGGCAGTGTGTGAGACACAGGATACATCTTATATTTGAAGTGATCAAGGTGGGACATGGTTGCAAGATATATGTTTCTACTGCTGTGCTATGAAATTCTATGCCACAAGAAGTTTAATATGACCAGAAAACAAATTATTAATCACATATTGCTGAATTCTCTATTTAAAACTTGGGATTGTCAGTGAAAGCACAGTATGAACTTTTGAGAGTTACTAAAAGCTTGTATGCAGATGCATACAATGGAAGATTACAGCATCATTAGTACCATGTCTAATCAGCACTGGATAAGTGACTTAAAATTTTAAGTTTTAGAGAATAGGGCTGGGTATAACCTTATTAGGTTGCTGTCTGTACTATATAGATTTATAATTTGTACTATAGATTTCAAATTCAGATGGTTGTATAAATGAGGTAGTTAACCTGAATATGTGAATCAGACTGATTATATAAAATTGAGAGTGGCATGGGTTGTGGCAAGATTTGTACTAACCATTGTGTCAATGCTAACATGTCCTAAGATCATGGTATTATGAGTAATAAAAGTGTTGTTACCTTTTCCCTGGGGAAGAGTTATTAAGTTGTCCAGGAACAGCACGTACAATGGTGAAGAATTCAGAGATAGCTTGTGGACATTATAAAAAATGTTAAGAAAGAAAAAGAGAAGGAGAGGAAGGGGAATGGGAAGGGGAAGAAGAGGAGGAGGAGTTGAAGGAAAATAATGGAAACAGAGCTCTTGTAAATGGGAGGGGAAGAAAGTTTCAAGGGAGGAAAGAGGAAGGGGACAAAAAAATTAAGATGTGTTATATACGTGTATAAATCCCACATGATGAATATAATCATTATGTTATTTCAAACATGTACTAATAAAATGATGTAAAAATTAAGAAGTTCAGTTCTTGGCTTCTTTTAAACTTACATGTTGTAAAGTGATAAAGCACTTTCCATATAACTACTGCTGTCATTATAATTAGGAAATTATACAGTACCTGTGGTTTTCATCTGGAATGTGAGCTTAATAACACCAGGGACTTGTCTTTTTTTATTTGGTACTTTATTTGCACCTTCAAATTCAAATACTTAATAAACAGTTCCTCATTTATTTTTTATTTTAAAATATTTCCTAATTTGATAAATATGTTGAAGTGAATTATACAGGGTTGGTCGGTCTATCTAAAAAGAGATATATTTTATATGCATACTATTTTTCTTTTTAATCATTTCCTTAGAGTAAAATCATTGATAGTGTGTAGACAGGAATATAAACGAACTTTTATCTTTAAATTATTAAATATATTATAAATAGTTTTCTGTAGTTATTATGTCCTCTCTTTAGTTGTTTTTCTTTCATTATCTGCATTTTACTTAATTTGGTACCATAAGTTTACTATAAGCATTGGCATTTATTTATTTACTTACTTATTTTCAGTACTGGGGATCAAACTCGGTACCTTGTGCTTGCCGGGCAGGTACTTACGCCACTGAGCTATCTCCTCAATCTTTAGCATTGGAATTTATTTATTTATTTTTTCTCCACTTTCTTAAACTTTATTAAAGAAAAAAAGTAACCATGGTGGTAACTTTCTAGAACATGGTCAGTTTTCTGGGATTCCTCTCTCCAAAGCAAGACCTGATTTCCAGATCCATGCCGGAAGTGTACAGCTCCCAACTGTATTGAGCAGGTAAAGCGCTGACACCTGAAATGTTCATCTTTGTACTTTCCCCAGTCTGCAGTCTGTCTTTGGATCAGCAGTGATTGCCTGAACAGAGACTATGGCTTCATGAATTTTTGTTTTGTAGCTTTCTGAGTTCTTCTCTATGTACCAATGGCAGAATTTGAGCAGCTTCATTAAGAACTGCATCTTCCTTGTTAGAACCAAGAGTATGTTTGTCCAAAGCAACAGGCAAACCCTCTTTTGTTTGATTTGCTTTAGCAACTGAATCTTGCGTTAGGTGTTCCTGAACCAGAATATGAATTGCCTTTAGCATCACCAGGTAATCATCATGGCGCTGAAACTGAAGGAGGTTGGCCAAAGACATTACCCTGGTCTTAAAATCAGGATTGTTTACATCCAAATTGATCAATGAGGGGGCCAGGGAAATAGCTCAGTAGAATAAGTGCTGGCCTGAGTTCAATCCTCCGTTCCACAAAAAACAAAACAAAACACAAATTCATCAATGGCTCTGCATTTTTACTTGCATTGTCAGTATTTTTTGCATTGTCAGGGCGTAAGTCCTTGTATTTTTCAGCATTATCTCCATATTCAAGTCTAACAGCTAAACCAAGTGAGCCAGTCAATTGCTTCTTATTGATCCTGAATCTTGAAAGGACAGTCAGCATCTTGGAGATACTTTTCAAAGAACTTGGGCCAGTCACTGCTGGGGATGTTTCTTAAATTACTTCTGTCTTCAATCTTATAGTGTCTGATTTTCTGGTCTTCAAACCAAACAATAAAGTTTCTAAATTCTGTTTCATCTTTGCAGTTGAAAATGGCAGGGTTGTAGTACTTGAGTGCTGTCAGCTTGCTTCGGAACATGGTCCCTGCTTCTCGCCTGAGGCCCCTGGGCCCCTGCCAGGAGAGGAGAAGCAAGGTTGAGCAGGCTGGTCAGGCACCAGCGATATGGCAGAAGAGTATTGGCATTTAGAGATGAAAAAGATTCATGCTCTTAGACAGATGTAGGTTTCATGTTGTCATTTTAGGATATATAAATATTTTTTGTTTATTAAAAAAATCTGAAATTGAGTAAAGAATATATTTTACATGTTTACATTTGCAATATAAAGTTGTTAAATAAATGCTAAGTGTTGTTTTATTTTCAAAGAATTTTTTCAGTTTTTTATATTTATTGAGAAAGAAATAGCAATGAGACAGTTTCAAAACAGGTTAGTAGGACAGTTACAGTAATTAATACATTGCATATTGTTGCTTCCTAGTAGTTATTCATAGTACAAGATGCAGACATGATATCTTGTCTAAACACTTTTAGTACAAATCTTCCTTCTCATTGAACTAAGAGAAAGCTGTATATGCTATTTTGTGTGTGTGTGTGTGTGTGTATATATATATATATTTTTTTTTTTTTTCACTACAAAATGGTCCTTCATTTATATCGCCCTTTTTGTTTACTTTTGTCAGATGGGTATTCCATTGCCTTTCAAATATTGTAGGTACATGAATTCAGAAAAGTAATCCAATATAGTCCAGTAGTCTATAGTAGTAGTGGGTTATCTGCATGACTGGCTATGTCAGAAGTTGTTGACATTTACAGCTCAGCATATTAATATGGCTTTACTTTTTATACCTCATTTTTATACTTTTCTGCTGGATGATTAAGACCAAGATAAAGCATGACCTATATAACAAAAAATGTAACATTTGTATCTGACAAGGTCAGTCAGATCCCCTCAGGATTTGAAACCCTGAAACCCTGTACAACAGTTTGTAGATCTGTTGTCAACGTTGGCCATTGGGTGAGTCATGGCCATTGCTTGACCAATTTGCTCTCTGTGAAAGCCTGAGAGAATGTTTTCTCTCCATGTGACTCTCCTTAGGCACACTCTGCCTCATCGATCACTTTCCTTTGTGGCCCCATAATCTCCTTGATCAGAAAATTTGGGACACCACTTAGTTACAGGATATTACAGTACAGTTTCTCTTATGTCCTGCGTCCTTACTGACCTTGAAGGACTAGAGCCAAAATGTTGGCTATCCTTGTAGTCCTTCTTTTTCTCTAATTTTTTGGTCTGCAGACTTAAGTTGTTAACCCTCCAGAAGAGAAGCTTAATGATATTACTACCTAAAACATAGGCTGTTGAACTTAACATTACTATCTGTCTGAATATCAAATGCCTTAGACATAACATGGAACAGGTATTTTCCTTCAGTCATTGATATGCTAAACTTTAAATCCATACAGAATGTGAAAAAATAAAAATATAATAGTAAAAAAAAATAGAAATAAACAATTACAGATTTTTACACAGAAATTTAGAAATCTAACCATATACAGCATTGTAGCAGGACAGTCCTGTGACATTTTTATCTTGTCTCTTATTTTCATTTGATTTTTTTCAGTTTAATAAAGTGTTTGGTTTTGTTGCAGGTTAATTCTTAGGCAAAATACCCCCCTTTTTTTTTAACACTTGACTCTTCATCTCTGCTTGCTGTTGGTTTGCCCTAAGCTCTAAATTATTAATGACCATTGCTTAAGTTGCATAATTTCTAAAGCCGCTAATAACTTTTGTCCTTCATATGGGAACAACTTCATGTAGTATGCCTATGTAAGATAAATGGTACTTTGTACTTTTCACATTCGTTTTCTAAAGCTTTATGGACACCTATATTAACTTCTTGTTCTACCACATAGGAAACTGCAGTGCTTTCTTATCTGACTTGCTAACAGCTGCTACGTGCTGATTTCTTGCCTACCTCCTTTCCTGCCAACAAAGAAGCAGAAACATGTTGCTTAGAGTCATACTTGCTCTGCTTTTCCTTCCTTGGTCATTGCCCAAAGAGTATTACAGGTTGCAGTTCTACCATCTGTTTTATCCTTTTTTCTTATTCCTTATACTCCATTACTATTGCTATAGATCCTGAAAAGGACATTTTATGTGGAATTTTGGGTATTTAAGGAAACTGTTATATAAATGTAATTATTTGAACCAAAATTTCTAAAAAGGTCCCAGGTGCAGGGCAGAGCAGGCCTACTGCAGCCCAAGGCTTCACACAGCTGCCCTTTCAGCAGCATTTCTGTCATATATTATTAGTTGTCATGGAGATACAGGTGGCTTTTGTTCTTCAACTTCTTTTTTTTTTTTTAATTTTATTTATTTGTGTGTGTGTGTGGCCAGCTCAGCCCACCAGGGGGCGGGGCTGGCTGGCATGTGGTGCTGGGGGATTGAACCGCGGTCCCTGTGCTTTGCTAAGCTTGTTCTAAGTAGGTGCTTTAGACCACTGAGCCATCTCACCAGCTCCTGTTCCTCAACTTCTGGTGTGTCCTCTATTATACTTTGCACTTATCTCTAATTTTATATTATATTCTTAAAGATAACTTTTCTAATAGGGCCTGATATTAAGAATTTTACTTTATGGCTTTGGCACTAGGAGAGCTGCCAGTGGGTGAGAGCGAAAGCTTGCACCACGTGGGCTTTGGAGTGCGATAGACGTGCTTTGTGTATCTCCTGGTCAATTCCAGAATCGTCCATCCCTTATCGCTGCAGATGTCATGCCAAGACCCCAGAAGAGGTTGGCTGGGGTTGCTGGCCCAGACAAGAAGGTGCTATCAGTAAAATGCATTAAAACTAAGAATTCAGATGAGACATCAGCTCACAAGGAGAACTCCAGTCCACAGATGACTTCAGAACCAAAAAGCTGTGGAAAGAATCTAAATAACTACTGGCTGATGAAGTCAGACCCTGAGAGCTGACTAGAGAAAGGTGTTGATGTGAAGTTCAGCATTGAAGACCTCAAAGCACAGCCCGAGCAGATAGCTTGCTGGGATGGTTTTCGAAACTATCAAGCTTGGAACTTCCTTAAAGCCATGAAGCTGGAGGATGAAGCCGCCTTCTACCATAGCAACTGTAAAGAGCCAGGCATCACAGGACTTATGAAAATTATAAAGGATGCTTACCCAGACCACACACAGTTTCAGAAAAACAATCCCTATTATGATCCATCCAGCAAAGAGGACAACCCCAAGTGGTTCATGAAGAGTTTGATTTTATTTTGAGCCTGGATGATAAGGAACCAAGTTAACTGTGGCACTTTTGCTGAAGACAAGCTAGTCCTCCAAAGAGACAGCCTTTTATAAGACAAAAGAAAGCTTGCCGCATCTTGTACAGTAATTAACCACTAGGAAGAATATATACAATGTGTTAATTATTGAAACTGTCCTACCAATTTGGCTTGAAACTGTCTCATTGCTATTTGTTTCTCAATAAAATTATGGAGAAAAAAAAAAAAAAAGAAAGCTTGCTTGTAATGTCACTGGGGACTGTCCACCTAGGTGGTTTTGAGTATTTTTTTCAATAAAAGATTTAATATTAAGAAGTTACTTTAGTGAAGGCTGCTCCCTTCCTTTGCTACCTTTTCCTTCTGCTTTTATGTTACACTGTACTGATAGTAATTGTGGAATTTTCTTAGCATGTTCTTAACACCACACTGATCACGTTATGAGCAGATATTTGGAATACATAGGTAATTTGTAAAACATCTAGAACTTTCCGGATTGCAAATTGTGAAGGTGCTTATTCTCCAAGCTCATCATGTAGCTATCCTATTATACCAGTCAACCATTACTGTATTCTGTCTGCTTAAGTGCATACGATATTGTCCATGTTAACTTTTCTTATTTTTCTTGCTCCAAATGCCTTCAGGGCAGGCTTGGCTGGCTTGAGTTGTGGGGATCAAACCACAGCAAACCTGAGCCTGACTGCTTTGTTGAAGCAGCCACTTAAAGAACTGAGCTAAGGGGCAGGCCCCCCATGTTAACTTTTCACTAAAGAAAAGTTTTGGAGATTATAGCCTCATTTTGTTCAAATTGATCTTTTCTCTTTGTTTTTCTTTTAAATTACCTAATATAAACCCTAGTATTTGAGGCTGTAAAGTTTCTTTACTAAACTATTTTTTCCTTAAATTTATTTGGAATATGATATCTAATGATGACATTTAAATTAAGAAGCAAAATAGGAAATTGGAGGTTGTCTTAGTACTATTTGGGGGAGTTCAATTTTCTTATATTCAGTGGGAGGCCTTGAGTCCCTTCTTTAGTCTAAGCTTTGAGCTGGGGAATGTGGCTTATTTGCCAACCATGTGTGAGACCAAGGGTTTAATCTCTGGTACCACACAACCCAAATAAAACTTTAGTCTAAGCTTTGATTTCTCATTCTAGGCCCCTAGCATGGAGGTTGACATGTGGTGTATTCCCCAAGTATTTATTGAATCAGTTAATTAATGAAGTGGAGGGTGTGAAACAGGTTCACTGTGTAGTGGTTACCGTCTTGCCCAAGTCTAGTGAGGCAAAATATACACATAGAAGTTACATAAGTAGGTTATTCCTTACAGATCAGCACCAAGGACAACAAAAACGTGTAATTCACAGTGAGCCAGCCCTCCAAGGTTCAAGAAAGCTTCCTAGGGTACATTGAGTCTCAGCTACACATATCCCACTTAACTTGCAGCTGAGGAACCCTCCGCCCTGAGATTATACATCTCACAGCCACAGGATTCAGTGGGATAAAGTGTTGAAGGAATTCTGTTTATGAGTGGGACTGGAGTAGAGCCTGGTTTATTATGGCCTGTCTTGCTCTATCTAGGATGTTGTACTCCTAAAAAATGCTACATTTGTTCTCAAGAATAACTGAATGGGGCAGTAATAAAGTGGAGGACAGCTGACTTGGTCTATGGCCTATTACAGAACTATTTTCAGGGGGGCAAAAGAAAATGTTTTCAGGATGTTTTTATGTATTTAACCTTTCTCTAATTCTGAGAGTATGCCACATAATTTACTAGACCTAGTTTAGTAGGCCACATCCTGTGTTTTTTAAATTAATAATCTACTTGCTGTAATTATAATCCCCATCTATGAAATTTGCGTGAGGAGAAATTAAGTGAATTATAACTGAGAACTTACAAATTCCTAAGAAGAAATTCTGATAGGAAAGGTATGTTTTATAGTAAGATGATGATAACTGGTGGTTCTAACCCTGATCCTGATGGATATAAAAGATGACATTTGATAAAATGTGGCATACTTTGAGAATTGTGTCCATTTCTGGTACTAATAATATCATGTCTCTTACTCAAAAATTTTAAAGTGAGGGGGCAAATGTAAACCTTGGTATATTATTATTAATGACCCTGTTTTACATTTGCACAGCTATTTCTTTGGTTTCTGTTTTTTGTCTTTCTGACACAGGGTTTCACTGTGCAGTTAGGCTGGCCTCAGCCTACAGAGTGCTACTACCTTTTTACAACTATACAACTGTTGAATCACAGCCCTTCTAGTATGGTTGAGAATTACTGACTTGAAAGTTTGAATTTGAAAGCAATACTGTACTTGAAGAAACAACTTTTGTGTGATATATTGATTTTTGTTTTGCTTGAGATTTCAGGTTTTAAAAACAATGTGAAGAAATAGATGAGTTTTAAAAAAGCTATTGGGTTTTGAAGGCTGAATGAAATTTCATACAGTTGAAAATGTGGTCAAGAGCTAGATTGAGAGAGCTGTGTTTACTTTTCACAGGACTCTATAGAGTGAGTGAACCGATAGGAGATGAAGCTGGGTGTAGTGGCACATGACTGTAATCCCAGCACTCAGTAGGCTGAGGCAGGAGGATCACTGAGAATTTGAGGATAGCCTGGGCTACATAGTGAGTTTGATGTCTGGGTGTGTGGGGTGGCGGAGTAGGAAGAAAGATAGCAAATGAAGTTATAAAGGTATCTTGGGGCAAATTATAAAGGGACCCAAAGAATAAATTTTAAGTTTTAGAGGATAGGGCTGGGTATAACCTTATTAGGTTGTTGTCTGTACTATATAGATTTATAATTTGTACTATAGATTTCAAATTCAGATGGTTGTATAAATGAGGCAGTTAACTTGAATATGTGAATCAGACTGATTATATAAAATTGAGAGTGGCATGGGTTGTGGCAAGATGCTCACATAAAGATAGCAGTAATTCTAGGTCTTTGTTTATAGAAGGGCTGACACATTGTCAGAACTTAAGTCTGAAATTTGAATTCATATGCTGGTTTTCTGATTTTTAAAAATATGCCTGCTAGTGCCTACTTATTGGAATATGGGCTAAATGAAACAAAACACCAAAAAACTGGATGGCACTGGGTGCTGTGAGAATGTGGGGTAATTGGAACTCTCATACATTCCCTGTGGTAATACAAAAAATAGACAGTCATAAATTTAGGTTTTAACTCAGCTGACCTCAAAACTTGAACCTGAAAAAAAGTCCTGTTTGGAAAGAGAAACCTGCTTTTTAAAATAGAAGACTTTGGCTAGGGAGATGGCTCAGTAGAATAAGCACTTGCTTGGCAAGCACAAGGGCCTGCGTTCAATCCCCAGTTCCGCCAAAAAAAAAAAAAAAAAAAAGACTTTGAAAGTTTGGTTAATACATTATTTTTCTTTGATATCTTCTGCTTGATTTTATTTGAACTAATCTTCTGGATATAAAAAAAAATTGTGTTGAAAGAATACCTTTTAAAATGTAATTCCAAAATTCTGTAAACATTTTACTTTTTTATAATTAAGTTTATTAGTATAATTTAGATATGCACAATGATCACATTCATGGTAGAAAATTTGTACCTGTACATGATACATCTTAGTTTTGTTTTTTTTCCCCATTTTCCTCCTCCCTTCAACCCCTTTCCCTCCTTATTTACAAAGCTTTGTTTTCATTTTATCCTTTTTTTCTCATTGTTTTCTTTTCTCATCTACCCCCATTCTCCTTTCTCTTTGAACAGTTTCTTCCTATTTCACAATATGTTTATTTTGTTTTTTTATTTACACTTTCAGTTTTTCACACCAGCAAGATAATATAGTGTTTGGACATATTTGTCCAAGGTATTTCACTTAAGAGTATAGTTTCAAGGTCTATCCGTTTAGCCATAAAACTCTCAAATTTATCCTTTATGACTCAGTAGTACTCCATTGTAGAGAAAAACCCTACATTTTTTATCCATTTGTTAATAGATGAGCTTTAGGGTTGTTTTCAAGATTTATCTGTTATAGATTGTGCTGCTATAAACATTGATGCACGTAGGTCGCAATAATATGATGCTTTTAAATTCTTTTTTTTTTTTTTTTGAACGGGGGATTGAACTCAGGCCCTTGTGCTTGCAAGCACTTATTCTCCTGAGCTATCTCCCAGCCCCTAAATTCTTTTGGGAAGATAAGTAGAATAGCCAGGTCATATGGAACTTCTCATCCTTTTTTTTTTGTTTGTTTTTAATTTTTTAATGTATTTGGAACAGGGTCTCACTATGTAGCTCAGACTTATAGTGATCCTCCTGTTTCAGCTTCCCCAGCACTGGGATTATAAATGTGTCACCATGCCCAGATTTGGTTGCTGGTTCTGTGTGCCCTGGGGGCAGAGCTGGCCAGGCGTGCTGGCCAGGAATCAAAACCTGGTCCCTGTGCTTGCCAAAGCAGGCAATTAGTTTGCTAAGCTATCTCACCGACCCTCATCCCTTTTTTTTGGAGAAATCTCCATACTGATTTCCATAGTGGTTGTACCACTCTATACTCCCACCAACAGTGTAGAAGTGTTTGTGTTTTTCCACACAGCCTGCCAGCATTAGTTATGGGTTGATTTTTTTATAATAGTCATTCTTTCTGGAGTAAAATGACAATTCAGCATTGTTTTAATTTGCATCTGTAAGAATGATCAGTGATGCTGAACACTTTTCATGTATTTATTTGCCACTTATCCTCCTTCATCTGAGAAGTGTCAGATACTCATTTTTGGATTGGGTCTTTAAATGGGGGGGCTCAAATCTTATTTTTTTTAGTATTTTATATGTTCTAGATATTAGTCCTTTGTCTAAAGAATAACTGGCTAAGTTTTTATTTTCCTACTTCGTGGGCTTTTTACTCTGTTGATTTCTTTTGCTATGCAAAAGATTTTTAATAAGATCCCAATTGTTGATTCTTTGTAGTATTTCCCTATGCAGTCAAGGCTTTTAAGCATTTGACTCTGTTAAAAAATAATTTGAGGGCTAGCCATATCGCTCAGTGGATTAAAGTGCCTGCTTATGCAGATGCAGGGACCAAGGTTTGATCCCTGGCTTTCTGTGTGGGTCCCGACACCCCCCCCCCCCCCTGAGAGGGCAATTGAGACTGCGTGGTGGTTCCCACCTGTAATCCCAGTGGTTGGGAACCTGAAAACAGGAGGATCACTATGAGTCTGATCTACATAGTGAGACCCTGTAAACCTTATACTAAATTCATAAAAATAATAATATTTTGAGTATGTATTTCTTGCATTATCTAGAATGTAGGCCACAAAAATATCAATAGCAGAGTTAAAGGCTTTGTATGTTAATTTGTGTTGGCCTAAACAGTGTGTATATATTGCTATCTGATGAAAGGTCTGACTTAATTTTTAACTTCAACACAGTGAAAATGGGAAGAGTTAAGGCTGAGAACTACAGGTTTTAAAGGTGAAAGCAAACCCTAAACTTTGTCATTTCCATAATGGCTTCTGTCACTGTGGACTGCTAAATGTTTGTGGTTTGAATCTTGTTCCATCTGAAGCTCTGGAACTCCTGTATGTTTTCCCAGAGTAGGAGATTATGAAGTACTATTGCTAAAGGTTAGAGAATGCACTATCCTGTATTATCATAAGGATGGCATTTTGGAAGACCAGGAACTTGGAGCAGGACAAAATTTGGATGGTGATACTAATAAAATATTAGTATCTTTTCTAAATGTATATAGACATACTGGAGACTTATGTGTGCCAAATTGTGTTTTCCTTGTCTTCTCATTTGCATCTTAACTTGTAGCTGACTTAACTTGTATGAGAATGACATAACTTTTATTACCTTTTACCTGCTGGAGCTGCATTGCATGACAGATTGAACTGTGGCCCATATTTTTCTCTAGGGCTTTTCACGGAAGTGAGTCAACACGTTGTTTCTGGCTTTTCTTGCTGTCCCTCCCTAATACCTTAGCTTAGAGTGCTTTGGAATTTTCCAGGTGAAGAGTTGGAGGAGTAACAGCACATGAAGAGGCACAGCATGGGTTTAATGTGCCTGGGAGAGGGTTGAAGGGCTTGTTCAGAGAATCACTGCAAATGAACAAAAATCAAGTGAGAATACAAAAGTTACTTGAAATAAATGTGTAGCACATTCTTAAAAATTTATCATACTTTGTATCGTATTTTAAAATCTATTTAAAATATATGCTGAGATTCTTTTTAGTGTGGATTTCAACACTTGTGTGTGTATAGTTGCTTGTGCCAAGAACACAGTGTTCTGTTAAGTCACTCAGTGCTTGCTGCCAACCAGGGGTAAGTTCATTTAAAAAAGTTTCAGGGTGGATTCTGACTGACGGAGGAATGTTCCTTTTGTCTTTCTATGTTAGGTGGGTCTGGGGAATTAGTTGTTTTAAAACAAGATTGTTAATACTTTTGTTTTTCAGGATTATAATTTTTTTCTTTCTAAGGTTTCACATACAAGTAGTACTTTGATACTGGTATCATATTCTTTAGGTACTTACTGACTTGTTTGAATTGTTAAAATAACTGCTCTACTAACTATGCCAGATTAAGCTATACCATTGACCATATAGACTCTTTTGTGTGTTATCATACACTTTTACCTTATACTTTTAAAGAGAACATTAAGAAAGTGTCTTTCACAGTCATATAGGTGAATTTAAAAATTACAGGAAGTGTGTTAAAAGCAAGTAAAACACAATGTTTGATAAAGAATATATGCCTATGAAGGTATATTTACTTTTAGTGTTTTATTTATCTCTTCACTTATTAGCATGAATGATTCTTTCACAATTTCTTTGCTTTTTTTTCATCTATCATCTTTGTTTTCCAGCCACAGAAATATATGGACTCTAGTGCAATAAAAATGCAATCGGTATGCAGAAGGCTAAGGACTGGTGCTAATTATGCCATTCACTTGGCACTTACAAGTTTTGCCTGGAAATTGCACATATTTAAAGAGGTGTTTTCTCAAAATATTTAATTTGCATATATATGAGTGAATAAACATGCTTTAAGTAGCTCACCTAGACCCTCAGAGAAGATAACCTCCTTTTGATTCACTATAATATTTAACCAAGATAATAAGTGTATGTTGATATTATGAAGATTTTTAAAGAAGACTTGCCTTAGTATCTCTAAGAATATGTGATTTTTTTGGGGGGTCTAATTTCTGCTAATGTGCCATTTGTGACTGGTTATTTTAGCTTTCTTATTCATCAGTGCATTTCTTTATTTTTAGTTTTCAATTTTCAACTGCTTTTTTTTATATGTATT
>NW_004524630.1:11668657-11677912 GCF_000260255.1 Octodon degus | reverse complement strand
TCAGCCCACCAGGGGGCGGGGCTGGCTGGCATGTGGTGCTAGGGCATTGAACCACGGTCCCTGTGCTTTGCTAAGCTTGTTCTAAGTAGGTGCTTTAGACCACTGAGCCATCTCACCAGCCCCCTAAAGTTTCTAAGTCTAGGAGAAAATATTATACCATGTCTTATAAGTAGATTGTAAGTCAAAGAAACAGTATAAATCATAAAACAAAAGTTAAAATTAAACAATATTTAGAAATTAAATATTAAAAATTGAATTACATATTTCAAAACAGTATTGCAAAATTAAAAAATCATGAGTCCAACTAAGAGGCCAGAACATTGTGTATCATATGTATGACTCTGTGATCAATTTAGAGTATTCACATAGTGTTTGAATAGGTTATTATATATAAAAATATCAACTAAGAAAAAGTTTTCATGATAGTAAAGAATTACTAAAATAAAACATAACAAAAATACTGGAATTGCAAGGACCAGCAATTCTAACAGTTTGGGGATAGGATATCACACAAAGTTCTAGTAATTTGTGGACATGGACAGTGTCCATGATGTTTATTGGTGACCAGGTATCACTTGTGGGACTGAGCTACTGCTATTTCCTTGATATCTACCCTATAGACCTGGACAGAATCATGACCCATAGATACAGGAGAAGTCTATTTGTTGAGTATGCTGATGGAAATATTTTGCTGCTGTATACAAAAGAATAATTGAAAGACTGCTGTTGTGTACCTATTTTTCTCCTGTGTTTAATTGTTTGCCTTATTTGGTGGGTTCTTTCCATTCTCATTCATGGAGTTGTCATTTTGATCTTTCTCTGGAATATCTTTTAATAGTCTTCATAGGGTTGGCTTTGTTGTCATGAAATTCTTTAGTTGTTCTTTGTCATGGAACAACTTCACCTTTCCATTAAACATGAAAGAGAGTTTTACAGGGTATATTAGTCTGGATTGGAATTTGTTTTCTTGCAAGACTTGAAGTACTTTGCTGCATGCTTTTTCTTGACTTGATGGTTGGTGAAGAGAAATCTGCTGTTATTCTGATGGGTTGTCCTTTAAACGTGATGTTTCTTTTCTCTAGTGGCTTTTCGTATACTGTTCCTGTGCTGAATTTCTGGGATCTTGATTATTGTATGTCTGGGTGTGTTTTTAATTGGGTTGATGTTATTTGGAGTTCTATATGCTTTGGTTACTTGAATGTCAGATTGTTGCCCCATATTTGGGAAGTTTTCTGCTATTCTGTCCATATTCTTTTTTTTTTTTTTTAAACATTTATTTATTGTGTGTGTGTGTGTGTGTGTGTGTGTGTGGGGTCTGCTTTGTTCATCTGGGGGCGGGCTTGCTGGTTGTGGTGCTGGGGGATCGAACCGCGGTCCCTGTGCTTTTTCAAGCTTGTTCCAAATAGGTGCTTTAGACCACTGAGCCATCTCTCCAGCCCCCCATATTCTTTTTATATCATTTGTATTGACCTCTTTCTCATTGATGCCTATTAATCTTATGTTGTTCATCTTTGCATCATCTTGCAGATGTTCAATTATTTTTTCCTGCATCTTAGTTTTTTTTATTTTTGGGGAATTGGGGATTGAACTCATGCCCTTGTGCTTGCCAGTCAAATGCTTATTCTACTAAGCCATCTCCCTGGCCCCCCTGGGTGTTTTTAAGAGATCTTTTCTTACCTTTTCACTAGCTGCAACAGTGTCTTCAAAGTCTGAAAGTCTTTTCACTTTCATTCAAAGGATTTTGCCAGCTTGTGATTGAGGTTTTAATTTCCTATATAGCACTTTGAATCTGCTTCGTGCATTCTATTTCATTCCTATATTGCTCATTCAAGGATTCCATCATTTTTATATTCTCTATATTTTTATCAATGTCTTTAGAAACACTTAGTACTTATTTCATTATAGTAATCATTTCTTTTTCCTCTATACCTCTCTGCAGTTGTTTCTGTACTTCAGTCGCTATTATTTCAGAGATTTCAGGTATGTGCTTTCCAATTTCTTCTATGCTTTTGTCTCCTGCATTTGTTCTGTGTGGGATCAGGGCCTGAGAATGCATTTTGCTCCTTCTCTGTCATTTTGTATAACACTGTCTTCTGACCTTTGGTGTAGAGCTTTGGTAGAGTTATTTATTACCTTAGCACCAGGTCCGGATCTACCAAGTTCAAACTTGTCCAGGTGGATGTGGCTTGGGTCTGCTGCTGTGCTCCACTTCTTCCTGCTGCAGCCCTTGGAGGTGAACCCACTGTGCCCCTCTGGCAAGATGTTCTGCTCCTGGATCAGCTGGGTGGGTCTTGCCTGTATCCTCTCTGCAAAGAGTTCTGCCACAGGATTCCACACTAGGCCTGTCTGATGGAGGAAGTTCCACACAGATGCCTAGCCTGGGTGCTGACTAGAGTGAGGATCCGGCGGGTTCTGGGCTGTCCCACTTACATGCTGGGCCTGGGCGCTGGCTCAAATGAGGACCCGGTGGGCCCCGGGTGGTCCCACTTACATGCTGAGCCCTGGGCCTTGGCTCAAATGAGGATCTAAATGGGCCCCTGCAGTCCCTCTCACACCAGGCCTGGGCCCTGGCTTGAATGAGGATCCAGAGGGCTCCCGGCGGTCCCTCTCATGTTGGGCCTGGGCGCTGGGTCAAATCATGATCCAGTGGTCCCTGGGTGGTCCCACTTACATGCTGGGTCTGGGCCCTGGCGATCTGTGTCATGTGGGGGATCAGTGCCTTTGTAATAGGCATTTGCAACTTGCTTACCATTTTAGTTGCAACTAACCAGTGAATGGGTAACTGTTACAAGTCAGAATCTCAGTAATGGAGTCTTTATGTCTGGAAGCCTATTTTATGTCATGAAAGATGAATACGTGAAGCAAATAGATCTAAAATATGCTGATACAAAAATATATGGAGTGTTTGTTATTAAAAATGTACAATAAAATCATACCTTTGGGACTTTTTTATTTTTGGTTGCTTGAGACAGAGTTTTGCTGTGTAGGTTAGGCTGGTGTAGAACTCGCTTTATAGCCATGCTAGTTTTGAACTTGCTAGGATCCTTCTGCCTGAGCCTCTCAATTGCTGGGGTTACAGTTGTGTGCCACCATGCCTGCTCTTGGGTTTTTTTTTTTCTGGACTGGATTCTTTTTATTTTTAATTTTTATTTATTTATTTATTTTTGCGGTACTGGGTCTTGAACTCATGACCCCGCACTTGCCAGGCAAGCACTTACTCTACTGAGCTATCTCCCTGGCCCAGTTTTTAATTTTTTATTATTACATGTGTTTATAATACATAATGTTTACATTCCTTGTGGGGTGCTGGTACCTGTACATAAGATATTAAATACTTTAATTTATGTTGGAGACATAAGAATTTTTCAGGAAACCATTGGGAGGGCTTTACTGCTTCTTTTACCTTGCTCTTCACTTGGATCTGTTGCAGTTGTTTAAAAAATGGGATTGGTGGGCCAGGGAGATAGCTCAGTGGAATAAGTGCTTGCATGGCAAATGCAAGGTCCTGAGCTCAATCTCCAGTAACTGCAAAAAAAAAAAAAAAAAAAAAAAAAAAGGTTTGGTAAAGAACCAGAAAAGTGGAATGCAGAGTTTCCAACACAAAGGTATAATAAATGTTTAAGGAGATGGAAAGATTAATTATCCTGACATAATTATTTTGTATTGTATACTTATCAAATTACACACTGTTGCCATAGATATGTACAAATAACAAAGGTGATTTTGGATATTACATCATAATAACATCCTTTCTGCTTCCATAGTCCCCCTTTTCATGACTACTGGTAATCGTGGTCTTCCTTACCTCTCTGTTCAACCAACCCAAGTGTCTTGAGGGTGGGGTCATCATGAATGAGTGAGAAAACTAGTGAGAGAGTATGGCATGACATGACTGTGGGCCATGGCAAGGCCTTTTTTTTTTTTTTTAAAAGAAAATGTTTCAAAATGGATAATATACTCATGAATTAATATGAGTTAAGTGCTGACATCTGTGATTGAAGCATAGCTTAATATAACTTTTTATTGGTTCTCATGAAAATAAAATTGATGTTACATTTTTTCACTTTATGTATAACTTTAAATTTATTTCTCTACTTTTATCAAGTGGGTTTATTCTTGAAACTAGAGTGATACAACCAAATTAAGGGATCAGTGTTATTGTTTGTCATAGGAGCATAATTTCTCAGTGAAGGCTTTCTCAGAGTGGTCAGCTATGCTTAAGGTTTTGTATCATAGCTGAAAATACTGAGATGTGCGCTAGCATCATCAAAGTATCCAAACATGAGAAAAATTAAGTGGAAAAATGATGCCTCTATTAGACTTTTATATTATAATTAAACTTTAAGTAGACTGCTTATTAACAAAGTTTATGTGTCTCACTGGGTTGACTAATGGCTGTGATCTGTATCAGTTATATTTCTTTTTTTTTTTTTTTTAATGTATTTAGTAGTCTACATGGTTTACAGGGTCTCACTATGGAGATCAGACTCATAGTGATTCTCCTGTTTTCAGCTTCCAGGCGCTGGGATTACAGGTGCGCACCACCGCGTCCAGTCTCAACTGCCATCTCAGCAAGCCCTGGGGGCAGGGCTAGCATGGCATGCTGGGGATCAAACCCTGGCCGCTGTGTTCTGCCTAAGCAGGCGCTTTAATCCGCTGAGCTATCTGGCCGGCCTATGTATATGACTTATATTTCAAGAATAAATTTTAATGAAAAACATTGAATAGCAAGCACATTTGTAGTGGGCAGTATTGGGGAGGAGTTTGCATCTGTTATCTAAAGTAAAGACCAGTATGAACATAAAATGCTAGAAGATTCTGGACTTTGGTTTTTTAAATTTATACAGTACTAACAGCTGCTGTTTTGTGGGCATCTACCTAGTGTGTGTGGAATGCTGCAGAATCTGTTTTATAGATGTTTTCTAATTCAGTTTCCACAATGATCCTGTTGAAATGAATATTATAATCTTTATTTTGCATATGGGATAACATGATTGTGTGGCAAATAACAGTTTTGCTCAGGATTGCATTGCTAGTCCTGGGCAGAGTGAGGACAACTTCAGATTATAAGAAAAGAATCTTGGTGTGTTTCACTGGTCAGTTTAAGTTGAGCACTTATGTAAAGCATTTTCTTAAGTGTAGGAAATTAATGAATAAAGGACAGAGAATGAGTTTATCAGGTAGGCTTATAAGGGAGCTTTCTATGCTAGCTTGATTCTCTTTTACCTGTTACTTACAGTTTTCTGGGCCTTGACACACTTTGGTGTTTGGATATGAGAGAGGGAGGAAAATTGTTCCTGCAAGTTCACCTGTCCCAACACCCACTCCTTACACATGTCAGAACTTGCCGTGCTTATCTGGCCTGTGTAGGAGACTGTCAGAGCTTTGCTCTGCTTAGTGTGTAAAGCTTGTGGTTTCTTGAGATTCCCCCCAAGTTCTATGCTGTCTGCCCCGGAAAACACTGAATGGAAGGGTTTGGAATGTACAACAGGAGTTTGACTTTTTAAATTTCTTCTAGTTTTCCTTCTGTCATTCTAGTCATGAGTTCCATTCTTTTCTCTTTCTGTGATATTGTGGAGAAAGCATATGTTTTTCTTGGGACATAATTTTTAGTTCTTTTATCTTAATTGAACTGGACTTTGGAAAAGGGATATCAGCAAACTTCATGCTCATGTCCTTAAATACTGTGTGGTTTTGCCTGTCAGTTATAACACAGACATTTGATGTCTAGGATGTGGAATTCTGAAAATGAAAGTAGAGAGGAAAGAAAGATTTTATGTATGTTGCACACATATAGTGCTTTTAAGTCTCATGAAAGCCATCAAATGGTAGTTGAGAGCATTAAATACAGTTCTCCAGTGCACAAGGTTTGTGTGTGTTTAGTCATCAAATATGTGTGATTTATGTTCTGTCTGGCAGGTTTTGCTTACCAAACAGGTGAGAGTTAGCACCTTTATTTACTAAGTCTATTAACAAGTAAATTGACTGGTAAGCCCTTTTGTTTTTTTAAATTAAGGAATAAATATTGAAAAATTATCAAATAATCTTATGTTAGACATCATGCATTTAGGTTTATCCACCCCAGAGATGGCTTATTTTCCTAAGATTTTAGGGGGCAGACTGTATGTCATATTTTCTTTTTTTTTTATTTTTTATTATTTTGTCTTTTTGAGACAGGATCTTGCTGTGAAATTCAGGCTGGCCTTCAGCTCCCTTTGTAGCCCAGGCTGATCTCGAACTCACAACAGTTCTCCTGCCTTAGCCTCCTGAGTGCTGGGATTATAGGCGTATACCACCATGCCTGGCTATATATAACTTTTAAAAGTGCAGGTATATAAAACTTTTAAAAGAATAGAACAGCTTATCATTGACTTTCCTAAAAGAGGCAGAGAGAATCAGGCACTCAGTCTCTTTACTGTGTGGCTAGGGATTTGTCTGTTATCTCTCAATAGTCCCTAAGCAGTCAGATAATCACTCTTATGTTATAATTTGGTAAGCCTGGGGAAATTTATTATGCTCATCCTGTTGGTTATTGACCCATTTTAGCTATATAAATACCAGATCCAGACCAGGAGCCTTGTGAATACCTTTAGACCTAGGGAGATGGTACAGACCAGGAGGCCTGGGGAGGTTGTCCTGGTTCAGCACAGGGTCAGCTAGGGCCTTTCAAGAATGTGATTCCAGAATTGCTAGATCTCTTAAGGTTCAAGAGAGCTAGGCATTTAGAGCTGTATGTGAGACCTAATGTGTACATGCTGGCAGCTAATTCAAATGGAGAGATAGCTCAGAGGCGTAAGCACCTATCTGTCTGTCAAGCACAGTGACCTGAGTTTGATCCCTGGCCCCACATGCTGTGCCGTCTCAGCCCAGATGTGGGTGCCCACCATGCAGCTCGGAACCAGGCATAATGGCACACACCTGTAATCCTGGCACTTGGGAGGTTGAGCCTGGAGGATCCCTGTGAGTTTGAGATCAGAGAGCTACAAAAGTGAGCATAAGGCCAGCCCATAGTGCATAGTGAAACCCTGTCTCAGAAAAAAGAAAGAGAGAGAAAGAAAGAAAGAAGCCAAAAAGTGAAAAACTCTTGTGGGGCAAAAATCTTATCCATTGGTTATCACTTTCCACCCAGTATTTTAAGGCATTTTATAGTGTGTTCAGCGTTGTTCTTGAAATTTCTGGACCACAATCATTGGTGCTATTGGTGTTCATAATAGAATAAGAGTGATTTAATCAATATTTATTGAGCATATATGCAGAGTTTTCACATATTGTTTCATACCTTTCTTAAGTGATACTGTACTTTTTAGTGTTGAAATAGTGATAAGTAATGCTGATGAAAGTATCAAAAATTTGCAACTGATAGATTATATTTTCATAGTGACATAAAAAAAGGTATCCAAAGCCCTTGTTAAATGCTGTGCTACCAGGTAAGTCCATAACTTCTGGCTTCAGCTTGTCCTTTTTAAAGTAGGGATAGTAGTACCTACTTTTGGCCTTATTGTGATATTTAAATGAGGCAGTAGGATCAAAGTGCTTTGTAAAAGGTAAAGCACTGTATAAAGGAACCAACGCTACATGTTCATATATGAGTACTAGGTAGAACAGTGGTTCTCCAAAGGTAGTTTTCTAACATTTAGTGTAACACCTGGAAATCTGTTAGAAATACAAATTCTTGGGCCTACGACAGATTTCAAATCTAGCTTTAGGGTTGGGGCCAAGCCATCCTTGTTTTAACAAGCTTTGTAGGTGATTCTGTGGTTTGAGAGTTCCTGAGGTAGCCATACTAAGGAGCAGGAATGTAAGTGGGAGAACTGGCTGGAGCCAATAGAAGAGAAAACATCAGGAATGTAGGACCTGTGAAGGCAAGAACACTAGTTTCAGGGCCAGGTTTTATTTTGACTTCATATGGTCTGAGAGATCAGACCTTTCATGATAAAAGACAGGAGCTGCAGGACTTGTAGTCATCAAGCATTAACACATAAGTTCCTGGACTGCCCAGAAACTTTCTGTGTGGCATATCTTTTTTTTTTTAATTATTTATTTATTTTTATTTATTGTGTGTGTGTGTGTGGCCAGCTCAGCCCACCAGGGGTCGGGCTGGCTGGCATGTGGTGCTGGGGGATCGAACCGGGGTCCCTGTTCTTTGCCAAGCCTTGTTTCAAGTAGGTGCTTTAGACCACTGAGCCATCTCTCCAGCCCTCTTTTGAAACTTTGATTGCCAAAGGCATGTCCTCAGGTAGCTGGACTGACCACAGAACAGTCTATTGGAGTAGAAGTATGAGTATAGGTATGGAGCCTGACAGGTATGGAATTGGGCACTGCAGCAGCAATGTGTATATGCCATAAATGTGTGTGTGTGTGTGTGTGTGTGTGTGTGTGTGTACGCGTGCGTGCGCATGCGTGCGCACGCGTGCGCACACACACAATATCATAGTTTTGGAGTCTGGTAGTACAGATAGTTTGGTGCTAATTCTGGGGAGAGCATCCTGGCTGGTTCACATCATAGCAGAAAAGCACATATGTGAGGAAGAAATAGGGTAGAGTCTCGTCTTGCTTTTATAACAATCCAGTCTCATGAAAATGCAATCTGTGTGAATTGACAACTGATGGTCAACTTGTAACACCCAGCTGAACTGAACTAATGTGGTGCTTAGTGTGGGGGGCCCACCGGATGGTTAATGCTGGCAGCGTAAGAGGCAGAACTGGAGAAAAAGAAGAGAGGTTGTTAGGGAGCTATTGGTTCTCTTGGAGTAGGTTGTCATGCTTTTTTTTTTTCCCTCATGAATTTTGCTGTTCTCATCATCAAAGGAGCTCAGAACCTTGTCACTGAGAATGGCTATGGTTCACGTTAGGAGTACTCTGGTCCTCATTTTGTATATTGCTTCCGGGTTCTAGAGGGGTAAGATGATATACAGCTCAGTCTCCAGGAGAAGCTTGTTGCACTGGCTTTCCTGATGGAAACTTGGCTTTCCTCTTTGTTGGAGGAGCTCAGGCCTCACTGTTGCTGAGGATGGCTGTGGTACTATTGGGGGGAAGCTCCAGTTCTTACCTTGAGTGTTGCTTCCTGGCTCTAGTTCAGATCCCTCAGCTTGCTAGTGCAGATCCTTCATCCCACTGGCGCAGACTTTCTAGCTTCCACCACTGACCTTTGGATCTTCCCAGCACAGATCTGTGAAACGGACTTGTATGGGACATTGTCATGTGCTCAAAGCCAATAAAACTTTTTTTTTCCTTTTTATCGGAACCAGGGATTGA
>NW_004524630.1:11665599-11668557 GCF_000260255.1 Octodon degus | reverse complement strand
GTGTGTGTGTGTGTGTGCGTGTGTGTGTGTGTGGCCAGCCCAGCCCACCAGAGGGCGCGGCTGGCCGGCATGTGGTGCTGGAGGATCGAACCGTGGTCCCTGTGCTTTGCCAAGCTTGTTCCAAGTAGGTGCTTTAGACCACTGAGCCATCTCTCCAGCCCCTTTAATTTATTTTAAAGAGTATAATAATAATAGATAAGACATTAGAAATGGTACACATTTAACAAGATTAAAGGTATTCAACCATGGTTGTTGTATTGCAAATTGCTCTCCTCAATGTGGTTGTTCAGGTTACAATGGAGATAAGGGAAAGGAGAAAAGAGGAAAAAAAAAGAAAGGGGATTACAGGTATGTTCCACCATGCCCAATTAACTTATACTTTTTATAAACATTCTCTGAATCTGCTTTGCAGAAAAGTAGAAATGTGTTTGGCACTACAGCTGGCAACAGGTACCATTAAGTTTACATTGTTAGAAGAATGTGGTATCTAGTTTGTTTTCCTGTTTTCTCTTTCTCCTCCTCCTGTCCTCTCTTCTTTTCTAACCACAGTCTCTCTCTCCCCTATCTCTGTCTCTTTATCTCTGTCCCTCTGTCTGTCTCTCTTACACACACACACACACACACACACACACACACACACGGCACGTAAAGAAAATAAAAAGAAAAAAGAAAATCACACCAGTAGAGTCTGTAAGGTATTTGAGAGACATGAAGAAAGGTGGTTGATATCTTATAAAGAGTATGCTGTACTTGTTTGAAGGTAGAGACCTATGTTCTAAATACACGCAGATCATTGTTTCACAGGAAGTAGCAGAGAAAAGGAAGACATTCTCTGTGTTGTTACTATTCTTGTAAAAGTATTATTCTTCATTGAGGCATCAAACATTTAGTTCTTGATGTATTTTATGCATTTTATATAGACTTAAAACTGACTTTGGCCTCTTCCCAAACTATTGTATAACTTCTGCCCTCTTGGACATCAAACCAAAGGTTACTGTGCACCAGGTATTCCTATTAGTGCATCCTGCATCCATTCCTCAGATTCTATAGCTTGAATCTCCAGATAGCTCAGATCTCCTGGTAGTTCTCAATTGAAGATTACCTGAGAAGCCATTTCTATCAGATTGGCTGGAAATGGATCAAAAGCAATCAGAAGGGCCCTAGTTCTTTTTTTAAAGCAATGTTTCTGACCTTACAACATCACTGCAATTTGTTTTGTACCTATAGGGTATATAGAACTTACACTTGAATGAGGCACTAATTTCTTGCAGTGGTTTAGTCAGTTGTTTATTTAGTAATTGGTAGCTTTGGAATATTTTCAGTGTTCACTTAGTTTCTCTCAGTTATAGAAAATTTTACAAACTGCTTTGAGTTTGTGAATTGTCATAGATTTCTCAAGAATTCTTCCAGTGATATTTTTGGTAATTACTGCCTCATACTCTCTTTTTTTAAAGCCTACATAAAAGCAGATTTTTTCCATAGTTGTTATTATTATTATTTTTGGTCTTAGAGTCATAAATTCTGTAGGTTCTCATGTGAATTTCTAGGTTTTCCTATATGATCTTAGGCTGGTAGCAGTTGGATGATGTTTCTCATGGAGTGAGCACCCATCTAGATGCAGGTGCTATGGCAGAACCCCTGCTGCTCTATCCATCTGCTCTGTAGCAGGCCTGTGCTTACTTACTTCATGCTAGCCTAGGATGTATAGTAAAAGGAGTCTGCAAGTGTTTCAGGAATGATACCTGCAAAGCTTGTTCCTTTCCACTTGAAAGCTTGGATTTAGGTAAAGACATATATGCACTTGCACTCTGGAAGCATTAATTCATTCCCAGGCTTTGAATTTCATAGCAAGCCACTGGTGAATGTGCCTCATGCCTATACTGAGCAGATGGTTGTCTACCTAGCCTCTTTAGTTACCACATTTTCACAGTCTGTGCAACCTATGAAAGGGAAGAAGCCTTTTCATCACAATTTGCCCCAAATCCTTTTTCTTTAGTAGACAAATGCTGTTATTATTATTATATTTATTTATTTATTTTGGCAGAACCGGGGATTGAACTCAGGGCCTTGCGCTTGCCAGGGAAGCGCTTATTCCACTGAGCCATCCTCCTGGCCCCTAATGGCAGAAGGTTTTTTTTTTTTTTTCTTTTCTCTGAATGCCTTCAGGGCAGGTTTGTCTGGCTTGAATTGAGGGGATCGAACCACAGCAGCCTGAGCCTGACTGCTTTGTTGAAGCAGCCACTTAAAGAACTGAGCTAAGGGGCAGGCCCCCGACAAATGCTATTATTGAGCTCTCTGAGAGATTTAAATGAGTATGAGGTTCTATTGCTTTCCTTCATAGACAAATTGTAGCATGCTTCACAGCTGCTGTGGAGTTGAGGGTATGTTTAGTGTGTTCCAGGTATTTCATAAAGAAATGAGAAATCTACTTCTTGCTACATTGGTCTTATGTTCAATTAAGTGATGGTGCCCTCATCCAGTTAGCTGCCCTGTGAATATACTGATTGTTCTCTATCCTGTGTACCCTTTACATTATCTAAATTAAATTCTTTTTTCTGCTGTATAACTTCTTTTGCTATGTGTTCACAGTGTCCAAAAGAAGAGATTCTTTTTCTATATCTTTTTCATTTATTTCCATATTCAATTAAATTCAACATTAAATATATTGATTTAATATAATTGGATATTATTTGTGCTGCTGCTTCACTTGTGTAGAAATCAGTGGCCTATTTTGTTAAACTCTCTTCTAATACCTTTGTTTTTCCAGGCAAGGAACAATATGAGACTAAACAAATGAGTGAAAGGTCAGGATTGGAGGTGTAGAATGGATTTTAGGAAAAAAGAATTATTTAGGTTCCTGTGCATACTGTGTAAAGTGCTATGAGATACATTTTTTTTTCAAGAGAATTAAATCGTTTATTGATTACACATGATAATGGATGATACACAGCTTCAATC
>NW_004524630.1:11662363-11664109 GCF_000260255.1 Octodon degus | reverse complement strand
TGCTCAAAATGGCTCCTCAGACTCTCATCAGTTGTTTCAAAGCTCAGCCCTCTGATGAAGAGCTTCCGTAGTTGTTCGGGCTCCTTGGGAGACTCTGACTTAGACTTGATGGCAGTTGGAAGAGAGCCTGATGATGCTTCCTCCGCGGTGTCCACCAGCAGAAAGGAATAAACTATGAGATACATTTTTACTTACTTACTTACACACATACACACAGAGTAGAAAAGGTGAAATGTACCTATTAAACCATGATGAGCAGCCAACAAAGGTAAAGACAATACCAAGTAGTCTGGGACAGAGAATAGTAAAGTAAACTGTGGGTGAGAGTGATGAGCATATTCTTGTGGCGCTTGCTTTCCCAGGTTAGGGTGTATATGCCTGTAAGAGCAGTTGAGCACAGGTCATGGTAGGGCCAGAAAGGTGAGGTATCCCAAGGGTGAGGCTGTGGTATGCAGTTGGAGAGTGTGGGAAGTGTTGAGTTTGGGGCTCAGGGTACACCGAGTGTTGGGATTAGGAGCTGGAAAGAGGGTCTGATATGGTTCAGGAGGGCAATAGTTAACTCAGTGTTGAGGCTTTTCTCTGTGGAAATATGTAGGATAAGGCAAATGTGCAGACAGAAAGGGAAGTTTCGAGAGTTCAGTTTTGGGGAGGAGTGTGTCTAAGATAATCTGAAGAGAAATTGCCTGAAGATAAATCAGAGTATGGAGATCATTGTTTCTGATGATCCTGTTGTAGACATGAAGATTCAGAATGGAAAGAAAGGACAAGGTATTAAGATTTATCGATGAGTTGCTTTCAGTTTATTTTAAATATAAATGAGTATCATTTCAAAGTTGAGATCCTAGAATAACGATTGCCTGGTAATAGAAATCTAAGAAAGGGAAAGGTTGTTTAGTTCTTTCGTGGAAGTTGAATGAGATATGCAGATATAAATATCTTTTAAACATTTCCAAAATAAGTAGATTAAGGCGAAAAGGCCTAGAAGTGTAGATTTGAGGGTTTTGGTTTTTGTAATCTCAGGAGTGAAAAATAAAATTTTATAGAGGGAGAACGTAAGTGCCTATTTGTAATCAGTGCCATAACATTTCTTCATTCTAAATATTTTGATGCCAAGTTTTTGTGTTATCTCTTTAACATCTTCACAACAAGGCCATATATGCATGACTGTTCCATTGGGTAGCTTGTGCCACTGGTGGTACACGCATGCATTGCTGTCTCTTTGGGAGGCGTCTGACAGTCCCTTTGGTAATAAGCTGGCTAATGGGATAGTCATATGGTTCAAACTGAGGGGAACATGTTAAACTATGACAAATATCTTAATTACTTTTCTATTGTTGCTGAGACAAAATACCCAAAGTCAAAGGGGGAAAGGTTTATTTAGCTTTGTAGAGTTTATAGAAGTTTCAGTTTATAATCATCTGGCTCCAAGGCGGGGTGGCACATGCCAAAGGGGCAACAGTTCATAGGGGGAAGAGAGCAGAAGCAGTAAAGGAGGGAGAGAGAGGACATTCGTCTTTCCCTTACATTGTATTCAGGCTACCCACCCTATGGCAGGTATAGCTCTCACGCCCTTAATCCCAGCATTGGACCATAAATTAATCACAAACTTTAGTCTCAGCCACCCCTGAAAAGCCCTTTCCCCAAGTGATTGCATGATGCTTTGGGTGGCGTCTAGACACAAACCATAACATTACGTTAGAATTCTGAATTACCTACAGTATACCCATTCCCTACCAAACAAGGTGT
>NW_004524630.1:11657873-11662147 GCF_000260255.1 Octodon degus | reverse complement strand
TGGTGCTGGGGGATTGAACTGCGGTCCCTGATGCTTTGCCAAGCTTGTTCTAAGTAGGTGCCTTAGACCACTGAGCCATCTCTCCAGCCCCAGTAAAATGTTTTATATATTTGGCATTGAGAAGAGTTTTTATTCTTGGTGGGTTAGACCTAATTCCTTGAGCCCTTAGATCTGAGTTTAGCAGGTAGAGATGGAGGAAATTGAAGACATACAACAAGAGAGAGGTTGATATGCTGTTACTGGTGGGGATCTTGGGGCGGGACTATGACAGCATTTCATACCTCTGAGCAGACCCACCTGACAGCCAGCAAAGAAGCAGGAGCCTCAGTCATATGCCTACAACATGAATGAGCTTGGAATTGGATTTTTCTCCAACCTGTCAAGTGGAGAGTTGAGCCCCACTATAGTTGGATTTCAGCTTTGTGGTACTTTGAACAGAGGAACCAGTTAAAATATACCAGATTGTTAATAACTGTGAGCTAATGATAGGTGGTTACTTTAAGGTGCTAAATTTCTGGTAATTTGTTACACAGCAATGGAGAACTAAATTTTGTAATGTCAATTAAGTGTACGCAGGCAGTATAGATCATTATATGTCCCCACACACTTAGTGGGAATATGAGCATATGTAAGACATGAAATGGTTGGTAAGAAGTTCTACTGCTAGCCTCCATTCCTCTTTTCCCTGCCAGCCCTCTCCACTTTCATAGCACAAAGTGTAGTAGGTCCATAGCAGCTTGAATTTTAGTGTGGTTGGCAGCTGCATCTAGCACACATTTTTTATTCTAGCACACATCTAGCATGCAGAAGTACTTGTCACAGGAATTTTGAAGTGTTAGGAGGAGAAAAAGGGGGCTGACCAAATAACTTAGCAGATTAAAGCCCTTGCAAGCAGGCGCAGGGACCAGGGGTTCGATCCCTGGGTTTGCTGTGCCGGCCCTGCCCCTGGGGCACGCTGAGAATGTATTTGAGACTGGGTGTGGTGGTGTGTGCCTGTAATCCCAGCTCTTGGGAGGCTATAAACAGGCAGATCACTGTAGTCCGATCTAGTAGTGAGACCCTGAACACCTTGTAGACCCTTCTCTAAAATACAAAAAAAAAGAAAAAAGGTAGTTGGTAGAGAAAGAAGAGAAGATGAGGATCATTAAAACATAGTATTCAAAAGGCAAATTTGAAACTATAGGATAATGTAGAACTGCTATAAAAAATGCCACATACTAGATAGCTTATAAATAACAGACATTTATTTCTCACATTTCTGGAGCCTGAGAAGTCCAGAATCAGGGTGCTAACTGATTCATTATCGGTGGTGAGAACCAGCATCTTCATTCTGCAGAGTTGACTTTTTGCCATTGTTTCATATGGTGAAAGGGGCAAGCTAGCTTTGGGGGGCATTTTTATGAGGGTACAGATCCCACTAATGAGTGCTCTGCCCACACCTTATCACTTCCCAAAGGCCTTCCATCTAATATCATCATGTTGGAGGTTAGAATTTCAACATACGGGTCTGGGGAATGACGCATAAATGTTTAGTCTGTAGCACATATCAGTGGTTGTTATCAGAGTCAGAAGAGCTTGATGAAAATGATTTTTCTGGAGGGATCCTACAGCTGAGTATGGATGGTTTCAATGAAATAGTGAACACCAAAATAAGATTTCAGCAATTATAAATAAAAAAAACAGATCGTTGGAGCCTCACGTTATCTTGTTAAGGCTTACACATTTTTTAAAAATTTATTTTTATTTTTTGTATTTTATTCTTTTGATACAAGGTCTCGCTACACAGTTTAGACTTGTAGTGATCCTCCTGTCTCAATCTTCCCAGCACTGGGATTACAGGTGGGCCAGCATGGCATGTGGTATCAGGGATCAAACTGTGGTCCTTGTGCTTGTCAGATAGGCGCTTAGCCATCTAGCTGTCTCCCCATTGCCATTTATCTCCTCAGTGAGGCTTACTCATTTGTGACGTAAAGGAGGAAATGTATTATGTGTGCACAGACCTCATGCTTAACTTCCATACACACATCTTTTGTGCAGAAAAGATTAAGAAATGTTAAGTATAATAAAATCTCATGTGGTCATTTAGGAAATGATGTCAGTAGTTGCCTTATTAATATCACCATTCAGGCTACTTTTGTTGTTGTTTGTTTTTGAGATAAGCTCTTGCTATGTAGTACAGGCTGTCCTTGAAATCTCTGTGTGACCCAGGCAGACCTTGAATGCAGCAGTCTTCCTGCCTCAGCCTCCTGAGTGCTGGGATTACAGGAGACCATTCAGTTTTTTATAAAACCTATTACTGACTATAAAACATATATGCAATATTCAGTTTTCTGTTTTATAATGAAAAGAGTCTGTTCTGTGAATATATCCATTAGGAAAAGAATTCAGAGGCTAGTAGGAAGCATAAGGTAAATTAGCATGGATATGAAATTGGTTTGAGAATTAAGTACCTATAGACAAAAAGGGTTAGAAACAGCTTCTGAAAGAGGTTCTGTAGACCTTGTTATGAAAATTGTATTCAGTTAGACACAACGGCTATAGTGCCATAGAAATGACTGGTAATGTTTTTTGACTAGTACCTATTTCCTGGGTGCATGGAAATAACCTTTTAGGGAAATTAGGTATTTACTGTGTAAATACTGGAAGTTTATTGGGGGCAAATTAATAACTGAAGAGAACATCATAGGTTATTGTAAAATGAAGAGAATTTTGACAATACAGTGAGTAGAAGTAGGTAAATGAGAATGTTTTTCCCCTCTATTCCTTTCATTCAAAAAGCTTTCTTTAAGAAGTAGAGAAGAAACAGGCCAAACTTGGTGGTACACGCCTGTAATCCCAGCACTTGAGAGACTAAGGCAGGAGGATTGCTGTGAGTTCGAGGCTAGTCTGGGCTACAATGAGCTCAAAGCCAGCTGGACTGCTCAGTAAGACCTTGTCTCAAAACAAAAAACAAACAAAAGATAGAGAAGGAATGAGACAACTCCTGACAAGTAATAGTAACATGGATACAATATAACTTATGGGGCATAGTTTTAGCTCAAAGTATACTGTTAAAATTTTTAATTTCTAATTAATGATTACCTGAACTGCTTAGTGTTTTAACATCATTGAGACCACAAGTAGTTTCTTCAATATTTTCCCAAGTGCTTAAGACACTTAATTCTCTCTCTTGACTTCCTCTTCATCTTAGAAAGTGCAATTTCCTTTGTAAGGACAACTTCCTGCTGGGTGCTGTTCTTTTCAGCCACTTCTGTCTTGGGTGTCTTGTGTTTTTAATCTAAAGCCATAAGTGCATTGCGACACTAGCCGTTTCATCATGGTGCAAATTGAGAAAGTCTAGCAGGAAATCACAAGTTGATTGTCCCCAACACAAGCTTTGTATTTCTCAGTTGCTGTGTCATGATAGACAGTTGGTAATCTGAATGGCAGTTAAGCGGAAGACACTATAGAAAAGACTTCTTTTCTAGAAATGTATTTTTGAGTGTAATCATCTGAGTAGCAAAATATATGTCTGAAAAAAATATTAAAAATATACTGTTTACCCATTTAGTCAAATTAAGTTCATTAATTGTCAACATGGAATATGCTGTTTTGTCTGTTTCTTTATATTTTTTAAGCTCCTACCCACTCCCGTTGTAGGAGAATCTTTTCCTTTAAAAGCATGGAAAGAAATTTCCATTTGTTGGACCTCCCTTTCTGTCCTCTTTTCTGCACTGTCATTCTTTTATGTAGTGTTCATCTCATCTTTTCTATGCAGGAACTTGTTTTATGATTATCTCTTGAAAAGCTGGCTGTGTAGGCACAGAATGGGTCAGAATGTAGTGAGTATATTACTTACTGTAGAGTTTTTTTTACCTCATAATTTTATTGAGAAATAAGTAGCAATGAGGCAGTTTCAAATCAAATTGGTAGGGCATTTCCAATAATTAACATACTGCATACTGCCTTCCTAGTGGTTATCTTTGTTGTTTGTAGAGTCTTTACTTACTGTATAGTTAATATACAGTAAATAAATCCATAAATTTGGTCCTGGGCCCTGGAGAGTTTTCCTTGTGTGTCCCATGTAACATAGGAAAAAAATCTGATTGTTCTCCTCACAAGGCTGAGGGAACTTCTTCAGTTTCCTGCTCTATCAACTGCAGAAATAACACAAAGTGTAAGTCTCTTTGTTTTTGCTTAGATAGAACAGTTGCCTCTAGGTCTCCCAGGACATAAAGGAAAGATATATTGCAAAAGGTTTTGTCACAGGAATTTTGAAGTGTTAGGAGGAGAAA
>NW_004524630.1:11651190-11657617 GCF_000260255.1 Octodon degus | reverse complement strand
TTTTGTCAGAGATGGATATTCCATTACCAAATATTGTAGGTTCATGAATTCAGAAAAGTAATCCAATATAGTCCAGTAGTCCATAGTAGTATTGGGTTATCTGCATGACTGGCAATGTCAGAAGTTGCTGACATTTACAGCTCAGCATATTAATATAGATTTACTTTTTATACCTCGTTTTTATTTTTTCTTCTGAATGGTTAAGACCAAGATAAAGCAAGACCTATATAACAAAAAATGTAACTTTTATATCTGACAAGATCAGGCAAATCCCTTTAGGACTTACCCTGGAAGCCCTGTATAGCAGTTTGTAGATCTATTGTCAGTGTCAGCCATTGGATGAGTCACGACCATTGCTTGACCAATTTGCTCTCTGTGAAAGCCTGAGAGAATGTTTTCTCTCCATGTGACTCTCCTTAGGCACACTCTACATCGTCAATCATTTTCCTCTGTGGTCCCATAATCTCCATGAACAAAAAATTTGGGACACCACTGATTTACAGAGTGTTACAGTACAGGTTCTCTTATGTCTTGACTCCTCACTGACCTTGAAGGGCTATGGCCACAATATTGGCTATCCTTATAGCCCTTCTTTTTCCCTATTTTTTTGGTCTATGCCCTTATTATTTAAAGATAAGATGAAGAGAATTTTTTAGTAAGTGATTTGGCCAAGATTTATTTATTTCATATTCTTGCATACAGTAGGTTTCTATATTTTGGTCCAAATTCTCAGGCATACAGAAATCAAGTCAGGCTTTCAGGAAGCTTGTATTCTCAAAGAAGAGATAGATATGTAGCCAAATAGTGGTGGTACACATAAATTTAATAATAGAAAGGGTTAAATATAGCAGTAACCAGCACTTTCTGGGTTAAGAAAGACACCATGGTAGATGATAATAAAGTAAATACAGGGAATAGTATTGGTAGAACCTTTGTGATATTAATTGGGTGCTTGCTATAAAATTTACTCATAATAGAGTGTAGTGGGAGGTAAAGGCTTCACAAGTGAAGGATGCTTGAATAAAGTCTTCAACATTAGGGCTCAGGTGTTGCCCATTGGTAGTACGCATAGGCCCTGGTTCAACCTCCAGGACTATATACACATCTAAAAAATCTTCAGCTCTGAGTAGGGGTCTGTTGGGTGGGAAGAATGAGGCAGGGAACTTTAGGTAAAAGAAACACTATGGGAAAAACCAACCAGCTTTCTGGGAAAATGTATATCAAAATGTATATCATTAAGCCTACTTAATCACTTACCCTGTTCGTAGAGCAAATTATTTGAGATTATCCTAAGGATCTATGTCCTCACATTTTCCCTTCTATCATTTTTCTGCCTAGAATGCCCCTTCTGCCCCAACATCTATGGTGCTGGTCACTAAGTGCAGAGGTGGAGTCTCTTCCTCATCCTGTGTGGCACATAAACAGCACTGGGACTGCTGATCCCTTGCTCCTCCCAAGCAGTTGTGTTTTGTTTCTTTTAAAGGAAAATTATGAAAACCATTGAATTGTCAGTGTGCTTCATGAAACTATTGTTTGAATTACAGACGTGTTTCTCTTGTCAGGTGAAATGTGTGTTGTGGTCAAAAGAAGTTTGAACATATTTGAAAACACTGACATGGAACATAGCAGTTAAGAGCAGAAGCATCATGGCTCAGGTAGATGGGCCAGAGCCTATTTAGTCATTTACCCTGTATGTAGAGCAAATTATTCAACCTTTCTGAGTCTTGGTTGCTTGCCTAATATGGGCTGCTATAATAAAGTACCATAGAGTGAGTGACACATAATCAATATAATTTGATTTCTTGTAGTTCTAGAATCCAGAAGCCAAAGGTCAGGATCCCAGCCAAAATCTAGTCTGGTGAGGCCATTTCTGTGTTGCAGACTGCCAGCTTCTTCTATCTTCACATGACAGGAGGAAGCAAGCTAACTCTCTGACCTCTTCTAAGATGGTACGAGTCCCATTCATCAGGGTTGTACCCTTATGACCTAGTCACTTCCCAAAGACCCCTGAGCTCCAGATGCCATCACATTTGGATTACTGTCGATGAATTTTGGGGGACACAATCATTCATTCCATAACAGTTTCTTTCTCTTTAAGGTGGGCATAATAATTCCTGTCTCAGGGCTTGAGATATAACTCAGTGGTAGAACACATCTACCATGTGTGAGGTCCTGAGTTCAGCCCTCTGTACTGACAACTTCTGTTTCAAAAGAGTATAGTAAAATATAAAAAGAGGCTGTAAAAATAAGACCCCTGGGCTATAGCATTACTTTTTTTTTTTTTTTGTGGTACTGGGGATTGAACTCAGGACCTTGCATTTGCCAGGCAAGTGCTTATTCTACTGAGCTAGCTCCCCAGCCCCAGAATTACTTTTTTAAAAAAACAGAGCTCATAAACAGATGGCTGAGTTGTACCAGGTGAGATAGAAATCCTCCAGTTAGAACTTAATGGTCATACCTCACAGAACTAGAGAAATCATTCCTAAAATTTATTTGGAACCAGAAGACACCTAGAATAGCAAAGGCAATCTTGGGCAACAAAGACAAGGCAGGAGGCATTACAATTCCTGACTTGATACTATACTACAAAGTTACTGTGATAAAATCATCATGCTATTGGCAACAAAATAGACCTGAGGATCAATGGAATAGATTAGAAGCTGCAGAAGCCTCTAGAAACACACTCAGCCACCTGATCTTTGACAAGGGGGCCAAACATGCTTACTGGAAGAGAGATAGCTTCTTTAACAAATGGTGCTGGAAAAACTGGCTCTCTATGTGCCGAAAACTAAAACTTGACCCACATCTATCACCATGCACTAAGCTAAAGTCAAACTGGATTAAAGATCTAAATATTAAAACAGAAACACGAAATCTCCTGGAAGAGAAAGTAGGAGGAACTCTTAAAGACACAAGGGTAGGCAGAGAGTTCATGGACAAAAATCAAATTGCACGGGTAATACTTGAAAGAATGAACAACTGGGACTTCCTCTTATTGAGAAGTTTTTGCATGTCAAAAGAAATTATCAACAAAGTGAAAAGACAACCCACTAATTTTGAAAAAATCTTAACTAATAAGCCCTCAGACAAAAGTCTGCTCACTAGAATTTAGAAAGAGCTAAAAAACATTAGGGCCCCTAAATTTGAAGACCCAGTCCAGAAATGGGCATCCTAGATGAACACACACTTCTCAGAGGACAAAATTAAAGAAGAAAATAAAAATATAAAAAAATGCTCCATGTCACTAGCCATCTGTGAAATACAAATTAAAAACAACACTGAGATGCCATCTCACCCCAGAAAGAAAGGCTATAGTAAGGAAATCACCCAACAACAATTGTTGGAGAGGCTGTGGGGAAAAAGGAACCCTTCTCCACTGCTGGTGGGAATGTATCCTGTTGCAGCCATTATTGAAATCAGTGTGGAGACTCCTTAAAAAACAAGGACTGGAAATCGCATTCAAACCAGCTATCCCTGTACTGGGAATTTTCCCAAAGGAACTGAAAACGTTGTATCATAGCGTTATATGTGTACTTATGTTTATAGCAGCACAATTTGTGATAGCCAAATCTCGGAAACAACCAAGATGCCCTTCACCTGAGGAATGGATGAAAAAGATGTGATATTTTTATACAATGGAGTATTACTCAGCTGTAAAGAATAATAAACTCGAAGCCTTTAGATGCAAGTGAATGCCACTTGAAGATACAAGTGAAATAAACCAGACCCACATGTGTAAATATTGTATAGTCTCCCTAGAGTAAGAACTCAAAAGGATAAATAAAAATAGAAAGGTGTTAGGACCACTGCAAAAAAAATAAACAAACAAAAAAAACCTTTGTGGATGTAATAACTTAACTGCTTATGTAAATTGTCCTCCTTCTCTACCACGCTGTGGTGGGCTACTCATCCCTTTATGTTGCCATCTTCTTACCTCTGCCCAATCCCTAAGACACCTACTCACTGTCAAGCCATGTCTTCCGGGAAGACATCCCCACAAATTCTTGCTCATAAACCAAAGTTTTCCTCCCCGTGAGTCTCCCATGCCCTTATGTATCATAGTACTGTGACTTTGTGTTACCAGTATGTTTGTTTTTCTGTTCCTTCTTCTATGTTTTAAGTTTCTTGAAATCTAGAAAAATTTATTATTCATGTTCTGTCCCTAGCAGAAATAAGGCCTGTGATTAATGTTGATGAATAGGATTACTATTTGCATGGCCAGTAATGAGCATTAGGGATAAGACAAGTTGCTGTCCCTGTGCTTAAGTACTTACTAGTGCCTTTTATTCTCTTTTAACTAATTCTTATGATGACTTTGTGAAATAGTTTTACTTTTTTGTAGTTGTGGACTAGAGAAGTTTAAAAACTTGTCCATGTTGCACAGGCCTAAATGCTTTGTGGGAGTTACTTTGCTCATCATGAGGGAAATGAAAGGATGCCATAAGGGTGAGGGCTGTAATTTGTCTTTAAAATCTTATTCTTTTAATTATCAAATTCAGGCCAGCCAGATAGCTCAGTGAATTAAAGCACCTGCTTAGGTAGATATAGGGATGGAATTCAAACTCCTGCGTGCTGTGATGGCCCCACCCTTGGGGCACACTGAGAATGAGATTGAGACTTGTATAGTATCATGCGCCTGTAATCCCAGCACTTGGGAGGCTGAAAACAAGAGGATCACTACGAGTCTGATCTGTGTAGTGAGATCCTGTAAACCCTATACTAAATACATTAAAAAAATTATCAAACTCGTGATCTAACTGTGGAAAATGGAGGTAAACATGACAATATTCAGTACATGGTTTTGGGCTTCTGAAATGATGTTATAAAAGTATTAAAAATCTCCTGTTGATTACAGAATTCAAGTAGTATTTCAGATAGTCCTATGATTTTTTAAAAAGTTATGACCTCAGGGCCCGGGAGGTGGCTCAGTGGAATAAGTGCTTCCCTGACAAGCTCAACAGCCTGAGTTCAATCCCTGGTTCCACAAAAAAAAAAAATTAAAAAAAAAAAAAAAAAGTTATGACCTCAGCTTTCTCTTACTAGAAAAGCTTATTTTTTAAAAAAAATTACAGTTGTTTAAAATTTCATAGTCTTAAATTGCCAGGCCTTATTTGAAAAGGAATGGAGAATGTAATTGTGTGATTTCTTTTTTACTCAAGGTGTATTAAAGATTTGTAGACCAAGCAAGGTTTTTACCTGATAGTATGGAGAGAATTGGGCATGTGATTGATACATGTTGGTAACTAGCCAAACTTTTGGCAATTTAAAGGGAACATGAAAAAAGACCCCCAAAATCATGCAGTCAGACCGTTTCCAGTTTTCAGGTTTGACACCGTTCCATTTTGTGGTACTTGCGTAACTGTTCCATCAGGCAGCTTTTACTACCCAGTGGCACAGTGGGACAGTCGGACAACGTATAGCACCCACGGTTCAGAGCTGCCAGGCCTCAAGACATATGAATTATAGTCCTATCCTGAGTATGTTAAAACTTGGTAGTAATCTAGATGAAATATTCTTTTTTAAAGAAAAATGCAATCCCTCTCATTTTATAAGCTTTGGCCACATTAATTCAGTAATTTTCAAGAAGTTTAAAGTTAATTCAATTTCACTGAGTTGCAAATTAAGGAGGATTTTAGTGGTAGTCCCAAATTACTATTGCTTAAAATATCTGTAGATATTTTGTTGTATGAGCTAAGTGCAGGAACTATTCAGGAATTGTACAGTGAAGAGATTATCTGTTGTTTGATTACTCTGAGGTGGAGGAAAGGACGGGCTAAGTTTCCTCCTGGAGGAAAGAACAGCCTGTCCTCCAGGAGGAAACTTAGCCCATCTTTCTTCCACCTCAGAGTAATCAGACAACAGATAATCTCTTCATTGTACAATTCCTGAATAGTCTAAGAATGTCACTGAGTCTAGACTATGCCAGCGTCAGTGAGCAGAATATTACACGTAAGTTTTTACTTCACAACTTTTGGGGTTTTGCAGATTTTATGTCATGCCCCATAAATATTGTGTTAGTTTTCTGATCCTGTCAAAAATACCTAAGATACACAGCTTATAAAGAGAAAAGATTTATTTTGGTTGATAGTTTTAGAGATTTCAGTCTATGGACAATTGGCCTTGTTGTCTTTGGTCTGTGAGAAGGCAGCAAATGGTGACAGAGAGTGTTTAAGAGCTGTTCGATGCAGAAGCAGAACAGGAAAGGGACAAGGACACTACAGTCCCTTTTGAGAGATACTCCCAGTGACATAAAACTTCCCTCGACCATACTTCATAAAGGCCAAGCAAGGCCTTCATAAAGGCCACCTCTCAGTGGTACCATATGCTGGGGAGAAAGCCTGTAACACATGGAGTTTTTGGGGGACATTTATTCAAACCATAGGCAAATATTAAATTGAATTTTAAAATTCATTGTTTTTTTTTTTTT